>NC_137912.1:19642296-19650628 GCF_963457725.1 Sprattus sprattus | reverse complement strand
CTGATGGGGCTCTGGGAGACTCGCTTTCCGGCTCGGCTTACCTGAGGCCGGCCTCACCTGTCGCCTCAGTGCTGTCACCTGACACAGGAAAAGAACACCACACACTTGATCTCACGTTACAAGTTACAATACATACAAGTTGAACCAGCTGGTCTACTCTTTCTTGTTCCAAGTGAGTTTGCGTTCAGACAGCCTCTGCCATATTACAGAGGGCTAGACCAGGCTAGGCTAGGTGTTGAGGCAATACAGTAATGAAATACTTCTGGGCCAGGCTAGGCTAGGGCTGCAGTTGGATAAGATGGGTCATCATCTTTCCTTAACCACTTTTCCTAAGTCCATCTTTCCTCGACCTCATGATGTTTCCCATTGAGGTCAAGGAAACGACATCCGCAGTGCTAAGAGAATTCGACTGCACATATACTAGGCTACCAATTATGGGAAGGCAGATGTTTAATGGCGTTGGTCACGTTGATCAGTTGCTGACTGGGTTGTTGGGTTTAGCTAGGTGTTGATGTAGTGAAGTTAAAGGGTACTGTGGGCTAAGCTAAGTGCAGATGCAGTGGTGTGAAGGGGTACTGTGGGCTAGGCTAGGCTAGGTGTTGATGTAGTGGAGTTATGGGGTACGGTGGGCTAGGCTAAGCTCTGCATGGGGACAGTGTCTCTCACCTCCTCTGTCCTCCTGCGCAGAATAAGATCATGCTGTCTCTTCTGGGCCTCCAGCTGCTTCACCACATGCTGAGGAAAGGAGAGAGACAAGCGAGTGAGTGAGTGTAGCTGTACAGCACATCATACCAGCAGACTGTTCCAACACCATTACCTTAATATTCAGCATGCTTTTCCATGAGTACAGTCTTTGTTGCCACAAAGAAGTTAAACAGGGCAAAATGCCTCCAGAAAATCAGTATACCTGTGTGTGTGTGGTGATCAGTGGGGTTCATGTGTCAGTTGTGTGATGACGTGTGTGTGGTGTTCAGTGGGGTTCATGTGTCAGTTGTGTGATGTGGGCTCTCTAGCTCACCTCCTGCTTGCGCTGGTCTTTCTTCAGCGTGGCGATCTCTCGGTTCCGCTTGGTTTCATTGGCACGGTTCCGCTCCTGCTGTTCCTTCATCTGTTTCATCAGGCCAACCTGACAGAACACACATGGGGGTCACTGTGACAATGAAAAAGCTAGGGGACAGGTACGCACACGCACATGCATTGGTTCTTCATCAGCAAGGAACTCGCTGTGTCTTTCACTCATACACACTCATACTGACACACCTACACACACACACACACACTGTAGTTTCTTGAGCCGTGTCCTCATACCGCACTAATTATTCAGCACACACACACACACCTTGGTCTTCTTCATCTCTCCCACGTCCAGCTGTAGTTTCTTGAGCTGTTTCTCGTACTGGGTCTGGTTCTTCAGTAGGCGGGCGTGCTCCTTCTGGGCCGACTGGAGTTTCTGCAGCTCCTTGTTCATCGAGCTTAGCCTGCGCTCGTACTCCACCTTGATCTTCTTCGCCTTCTCCTCCGTACACGTCTCCACCGAGCCTAAGCACCAATCACATGCACTCAGGGTCTCAGCCGGAAAGCCTAATTGTTCTTTTAGGACTTCCCTTAACAACACCATGTATTGTACGGTCTCTATTTTTAATATCAGGCTTCAAGTTTACGGGCTTGTGGTGGTGATCTATTATCTTGATCTGTAACACTTGGTCTGTGTGCGTATTGTATATTTATTTTGTATATTAAGTTTTATTATACGTGTATTATATGTGTAATTTAAGTTCAGAGTACTTATATGTTATGTTATTTTATTTTATGTTATGCTATGGTAGTTTGATGTGCGGTGTCTTGTCCTAAGAATTTCAGTGCCCAGTCTGACACTGTGTTTTTCTGTGCATCTGACAAATAAATACTTGAACTTGAACTTGAACATCACGAGTTTCTGCAAGTACTGCTGTGTCTGCGTCTACACACCCATGTTGTGCAGCACACGGTCTCTCTCCAGTTGTGTGTCTCTGATCTTGGTGTGCAACATCATGAGCTTCTGCTCGTACTGCTGCTTGAGTGTGTGTAGCCTCCTCTGGCTGTTCTCCAGCTCGTCGATCAGCTTCTGCTTGATGGCGATCTCACACGTGATGTTGGCCAGGTCTGCCTGGAAGTTCTCTGTAGGACACATAAGAGATTAAGTATCCGCACACACACACAATCAGATTAATCTGATTTGAGTACGTACACACAAATTACACACACATAGACCAAACTATACTGTTAATAGATGAGCCGAGTAATTCCCCCTCTCGTCCAGCTCAGAGTCAGATTTGTCCGACACACACGCACAAAGTAGATGAGCAGAGTTATGTCTGACCTTCCCCTTTCTCGTCCAACTCAGAGTCGGACTCTTCTAAGCTCTCCTCCCCCTCCATCTCACTCTCCTCATCCTCTCCCTCGTTCTCCTCTCCTTCATCATGGTCACTGCCCTCCTGTGAAACACACACAGATGAATAAATATACATTTTTACACACACACACACACACACACACACACACACACACACAAATACATCACCCAATACACACATACACACACTCCATGTTGACCCACCCCGTCTGCCTCCTCACTGGTGCGTTCATGCCCCTCCCTCTCCTGATCGTTGTCTGGCGTTTCTTCTCTGACCACGCTACAGGAGGAAACAGAATGTGAGATTGTTAAGACACACACACACACACACACACACACACACACACAGCAGTGGTGCTGGACAGTAAGTCACATTAGCCATAAGTGCCAAAAGCATCCTCAATCATGGGGAATTTCACAGAAGAGTAAAATCAATCAGCATTACTTTAAAGAAGATTACTGATGGGGTAAATGGGTTACTGTTGACATTGTGAGTGATTTAAGTTTGCACTTATTCAGGCAAAAGTAATACATGGTGATAGTCATTGTTGTCAGTAATTCACATGTTCTACAACAATATATAGTAACTGAGGACTACAGTACTGGTACAGGTAGTTACTGCAGCAACAGTCACCAGTAGTTACAGTTGTTAAACCCCACCTCTCCTGGTCAGAGAGAACTGAAGACAAGGAGTATTCAGTAATCTCTGCCCTGGCGATTACACAAACTCACCCTGAGGTCAAAGGTTATAGGTGAAAAGTTAAACTCTGCAGGGTTAGTCAGCTGACCCACAGAGTGAATGAGCCCTGATTGTTCTATGGAGACCCACACATACCACAAGAATCAAGGTTAGAGAGGAAAGAGCTGGAGACAGACAGACAGACAGACAGACAGACAGACAGACATGGGGGTGGGGTGGGGTGTTACTCCAGTGCAGGTCGGGGGTGAGTTTGGGGTGAGTGGGAGTGGGGGCGTCGGGTCATGACTGGGCAAACCTGTCGTGGTCCAGATCTTCTGAGTGACTCTCCTCCAGGTGCTGAAGCCTTCAGTGTGTGTGAGAAAGGGGCGAGGCACATACAGGGGGAGAGAGCAGCAGCAAGAGAGACCAGGTGAGTGAGGGAGTGAGGGAGTGATGGAGGGAGTAATGGAGAGAGGGAGAGAGGGAGGAAGAAAAGAGAATGGGGGGAGAGATGAAAGAGGGAGGAAGAAAGAGAAGAGGGAGAGAAAGAGGGGAGAAGGGAGGGAGGGAATACGAGAAAGAGAAGGAGAGCGAGAGAGCAGAAGGAGAGAGTGAAGGAGTTAAATAAAAGATGAGAGAGACAGATAAAAGTGGGGTGAGGTACTTCAACCATACTAAAATAACCACTTTGCACCATGAAGTCTGACAATAGGCTGACCACGCAGACACAGACACAGACACAGACACAGACACAGACACAGACACAGACACACACACACACACACACACACATCTCTAGTCTTGGCTCAGATCTTCCTCCCCTATCATTGTGGCATAATCATTGTGCTGTAACACTGAGCATTTATCACTACAGCCATTCAAACAAATTACCCCTTACACACACACACACACACCCCCTGGCAACAAATCATTAGAAGCTTGGGGTGTGAAGGGGGCAGAACTGGCATGGCGCCAGTCACTTATTAGCCACAACACACACAGTTTATCGTGACAACACACTCTGACACACCCTCTCCTGCGGCTGCATGGCAGCTTTAATGCATCTTCACCAGTTCTAACATGATAAAAGAGACCTCACATGCATACACACACACACACACACACACACACACACACACACACACACCTTAACTTTGACAACAGTAAAGACGCTTAGGTGCTGAAATGCACTCATCCGTCCTGATGAAAGACGCACACACGCACGCACGCACACCTCTTGACCATTTAGGTGTACTCACACTTGTCTGAACTTGGCAGAGAAAGACAAAGGCAAAACAAGGACACACACACACACACACACACCTCTTTTTTTTCTTCTTCTCCTTTTTCTTCAGCTTCTCCAGGTCCTTCTTGGCGATCTCCAGGATCTCCGAGGCCTCCTTCTCGGGGGCGCCGTGGGCGGAGGAGAAGTTTCCGGGCGGCCCGTAGAGGGAGGGGCGCGTGGAGGCCCGGGACAAGTTCCGCCTCAGACTCTCACTCATCGCTTCACTCTCCAGCAGCTTCGCCCTGCCGGCCAATTACAGCGCAGGAAAACATCACAAATCAGGGGTTTGACCAATCAGAGGAAAAGAAAACATTACAGATCACAAGTCTAACCAATCAGACAACAGGACAATAGCATATGATCAGGCAGAGCACGATAAAGTGTTTCAGTTAACAAATGTACACAGACATATGAAAAGGCATTATTTAATAAATCTGAATTTAAAACTTTAAAATTTTAAACTTTAAACTTTAAAAAATAAAACTTCACGGCAGTAGGTCTGGCATGCAAACAAGCTTTTAAGTGTAGTCTCACCTCAGCTCTTCAATCTCCTTGATGTAGTTTTGGATCATATTGCCAATCTCCTCGCTTCCCTCACCTACAAAAACAAAACAAAAAACAAAAGCAAATAATGAGTCCATCACCAGTGCATCTAAATAGAGAAGGATACATGCTACATGAAAGCACTGGTCCGTGGTGCACTCACCGGCGTTGCTGAGAGCCTGGCTGGCGTGTTGGCTGAGGAGCTGCGTGAGGCGCGTGCTCTGGGCCTCGATGGTCTCCTGCATGGCCTTCACACGCATGCGCAGGTTACTGTTCTCTGTCTGCAGCATGGCATTCTCATGCACCATGTCATTCACACCCTCCACACCGTCCTCTCCTACCATGCGCTTACCCTGCACACATAAATACATGTCACACTCCGAACACACAAACACATCACAGACACAAATACATCACACACACACAAACGAAAATCACGGTTCTAAGGATTCTGATCTGGCCTTCAGGCTTGGCAAGTGGCATGTCCCGTCTTATGCCAACATGAAAAAAGTTCTATTGACTTCAATGCATCTTACGACAAAACAAAACAGAAAACCCACTTGTTTTGGTCAATCTCAAAATTGCTATGCCAAGTCAGCCTTGAAAGTTGGAAACTCTGGATCATATCTCTTTACTGATCATTACATTCATTCACCTCTCTCTGTCTCTCACCCCCCCACCCAATCTCACCGTCTTGTACTCCATGAGTTCCATCTGTAGCCTGGCGATCTCGGTTCTGAGGGCGCTGATCTGCTGGCTGGCCCGATCCTGGTTGACCACCACCTTGTTCTTGATGTTCCGCGCCCGGTTGGCGTACTTCAGCGTGTTCAGTGTCTCCATGAAGTCGCGATCAGACGGACTGATGCAGGCGATCATCACCGTCTGACTGTAAGGGTTAGAACAGATGCTATGTTATTGTTAATAATCACCAGGCTGGACACATATCCATTTCAAACAATGCCGGAGAAGACAGTTTGCAGAAATGCCCATTCACAGGAGGAGTGAGTGTGTCTCATGGCATCTGAGGGGGGTGTTGACTCTCCACTGTTAGCCAACAACCCCAGCCCTAACCCAAACCCCCCCAACCTCCTCACCCTTGGATGCCCTGAGACAACTACCTGTTAGCCAACACCCCCCTCCCTTTCTCTAGACACTCACCTGTTCCCTCCAAGAGAGTCCTGGAGGAGCCGTGTGAGTTTGGAGTCTCGGTATGGTACGTGGGTCGAATGCTTACTACGGTCCCCCAAAGCACTGATCACGTTCCCCAGGGCCAGCTGGTGAATACCACAAACAAACAAACAAACAAACACACAGCAGTTGTCATAGATACTCACAATAAAACAAACACACAGAGTTACTCTTTGTGGACCTGCATTAACCCATCTGACCACCAGGGGGCACCCTCGCTGCAGCTCTGTTCCTTGGCAACAGGTGGATTTGAGGCACTGGTGTGGAATGACAGACTGGCCAGAGGAAAGTTTGTTGCCAGGGTAACGCCTGGGTCAGTCCCTCAACACTTCACCCTCCCAATGCCCGGGCACCTCTGACACACAGTTATTCAGACCCGACTGGCATTGAATCTCCACTTTAAAATACCAGTTTGTTGGATAAATGTATTTTTTTCCCCATACGTTTCTTCTTCCTTTGCCAGTATTTGATGGCACACCAAATTAAAATGTCATACTACTACACATATCATCACAGTGCTCATGAAGGTGGAATTTCATTTTCAGGAGCCGAAGAGCCAAAGCAGTTATTAAGAATATCACGGTCATCCAACTAAAAGAGAGGGCAGGACTTGGATAGAGAAGCAGAAATTGCAGCTTACTTTTATAATAACAGCATGGCTGCAACTCTCCTTTTCAACACTTGGATGTGCACAAGCAGCTTGTTATGATCATACATATTATTTCATTTGACTCATCATCTGGTAGCTCGGAGCATTCTGTCGTGCAAGACATTCCCTGCTATGAGCAGAGACTGAGGAATAGGCGGCTGCCAAATTGATGCCCTGGGTGCCCCTAAGGTCCCCTAAATGGCACCCACGGAAAACATGCAGGGGCCAGGACACAGTCAGCTGAGCAGGAGCGACGAAGGAAAAGGGGAATTACATGTTCTTATGAAATGATTACAATACTTAGAGCCCCAGAGGAGTTTTACCCCCCAGAGGGGCAGAAGAGTAGCTGGTGGGGCAGATTCTCACCAGGCCACAGTTGATGGAGATGGCCTCCTTGGCCCGGTCTCCGGTGGCGCCGGTCCGCTTCAGGCGCTCGGACCCGGCCAGGTCCACGAAGTGAAACTTTGCTGTGAGTGTCTCAAACTCGTTCATGTCAGACGAGCCATTGGCCAGTCGGTTGTCTGTCTCTCCATCCTGGGTGGAATGAAGAACAGTGGGGGAGGGGATTAAAACAGGCCCTTCTGTTTGTACAGCTACACGACCAGAACTCGCTGAAGACTCCAAGGGTGCGTTCGTAAATTCAACCTGGCACTCTGGAATGGCTCTCTGTAGTTAAAAAAGAGTGTTCCATCTGTCTATGAATTAATAAACAGTTTTGTATGGGTTTGTGTCTATTTTCATCCAATTTCAACATAGTTGTCCTTGTGATTCAACAGTGAGAATGATGAATATTGGAAGTGATTTTGTTGAATTACTACTTGTCGCCTGTAATTCACTGATAAGTCCGCAGCTATGGAACTTTACCAAAACAGTTTGTTTTTCTCAGTTAGCATGATGTCACACTCTGCTCCTCTGTCTTTTCAGCTGGAGTGCCAAGAGTGTACTCTGAACACTCTGAGAGTGTGACACTCTGTGAAAAAAACGAGTGCCAACGGCATTCCAATTTTCAAACGGTTTATGCCTGGAGCAGCTCACCCCAAAATGATATCAGGATATTAAAAATCCTACAACAACAAAAATTAAGACTTACATTCTGGAATCACAGAATTATACAAAACAAAAGAATATTCCTGACCCCTTTGACACAAAAAGCCTTTAGCGCCATCTGGATTATTAAAAGAAGAGACTCACAGAGACATAGATAAGGTTGTGTACCCCAGAGGGTAAGAGGTGTGTTGAAGGCTGCATACCTTGTCATTGGCGTTGGTGCAGACGCGCACCTGGCACAGGTGGATAGTGAAGATGGCGTGAGAGCGAGAACTCTGGGCATTCATATTGGTACTCGCAGTCGTACGGGACAGAGCGCCCAGCTTCAGACACTGGATCATCTGAGAGAGAGAGAGAGTGTTTCACAAGAGGTTTATAAAAGCACATAATAATATGAATAAGAAAGGCAAAGTTCACTCTTTATTCAGACAAGTATAATAATTTCAGACAAATCATATTTGTGTTTTCCTCATCCCCCACCACCACCACACCCCACACACTAACCTCTGCCTCTGAGGTGACGTTGCGTGTGGTGACCCCCACAGTGTA
>NC_137912.1:19629796-19637296 GCF_963457725.1 Sprattus sprattus | reverse complement strand
ACTTCAAGATTAGGTTTAACTAGAAATTAAAGCAAAGGTAACAAACACATTAGCAAGCTCAGTCTGTGCTGTTTTAGTCTTTAATCATCAGTCTAAGCTGTATTACTACGTCCATAGACACAGATAACGGAAAAACTAGCTCAAGACTGGCCTCAGTACTATCCTATCTGAAGCCTGTAATGATTGCCAACAGGCATATGGATAGTGGTTGCTATAGACACTGTTGGCTGTAACTAGTCTCCAGCCTACTACCTATGACCTGATATCTGAATTATGAATTATATTACATATAACGATATTCTATCTCCAGTCTGTGGTGTGGGATCCAAGGCCAACAATACACTAGGAAAAACTCTGGTGTGTCTCTGTAGCTGCTGTCGCTTGAGAAGCAGAGCTTTCACTGTACAAACCCAGCCTACAGAGCTGCCATTGGAAAGCAGTGACATCAGGGAGCAGCTATTTAGCATCCCTACTATGGACTCACAACCAACATCAAGACAGAGAACAGACAGAGCCAGAGAGAGAGACAGAGACAGAGACAGAGAGAGCATACAAATAAAGAATAAGTGAAAGAAGGAGATTGAGAGAAAAAGTAAGAGACAGAGAGGAAAGAAAAATACATTTTTATACAGTGATAATGAGCGAGAAAAGGAGAAAGCAAGAAAGAAAGGACCAAAAAAAAGGGAGAGAGAAAGAGGAATTGAATGAAAAAAGAGAAAGGGAATCAAAAAGAGAAAGAAAAAAAAGGTAGAGGAAGCTGAGAGACTAATGAGAGGAGCTGTAAGTTCACAGGGGGAAAGGTTAGGCTCTCCTGAGGACAGTGTGTGTGAGTGTGTGTGTGTGTGTGTGTGTGTAAGTTCACAGGGGACAGGTTGAAGACACTAAAGAGAAGTCACCAGCCTCCTGTCGTCTTACACACCGTCATGATTCAGACTAATCCAGACAGTGTCTGTGTGTGTGTGTGTGTGTGAGAGAGTGTGTGTGTGTGTGTGTGTGTGTGTGTGTGTGTGTGTGTGTGTGTTCTGGGGTACATTAACTGCATAAAAACACCCCATTACACTTTTATTTGTGTAAGCGAGTGACAGAAATGCTTTATAGTAGAGGTCCTTATGAATCGTAATCCAATTCTGATCCTATTTCAGAGGCACAGTTCTCCTTTTCAGCTCTCAAACACACACACACACAGATCTCACAGAGTTTGGGTTTGTGTGTATATGTGTGTTCATGAGAGTTTATGTGCGTGTGTGTGTGTGTTTTGTGTGTGTGTGTGTGTGTGTGTGTAAAGCACTTGGATGAGTGTATGTGCCAGTCTCCATCTCTCACACCCAACCGTTCAAAAATATGGAGGGATTTAGAGAGCGGAATCCACATTAATCCCAGTGGGCCCCAGGCTTTCAACACACACTCACACACACACACACACACACACACACACACACACACACACACACACACACACACACACACACACACACACACACACACACACACACGTTCCAAAATATTTCCCATAATCCCTGAATAATCACGATAACCTCCATGATGGCGTGACCCTGTGGTAGAGTGCAGAGAGGAATCACCAGTAACGTTAACCCTGTCCACACCTGGCCCAATTCCGCCCTAGATCTGGTTCTGTTGCTGTTTCAGGGTCAGCCGGGCAAATCAGCAGCAATGCTGTGGTCGGACAGCTGCAACTGAGTGTGAAATGCATACTAGTCAATTTACACGGATTGCCCTGTAAATTGCAAGGCTTTACGGACGTATACACAATCTGGCCCTAATGTTGGCGATGCTAGTGATGTTATCTAGAACCTCTTTCTCCTGCACAGCTGGGGTCGGATGGGGAGTCATACCATCTGAGGTCACCTGGAGTTCAGACAGGCTGGGCCGAGAGGAGGACTTCTTCACTTTAAAGTGTGTGTGTGTGTGTGTGTGTGTGTGTGTGTGTGTGTGTGTGATTCCATTGCACTATTCAGTTGTGTTTCAGAATAAAGTCCCTTGTGAAGAGAGGAATGAAGAGAGAAATTGTAAGAGAAAAGGAGAGTGAGTGAGTGTGAGAGAGAGAGAGAGAGAGAGAGATGTAGAGTAGAGGCCAAGTAGTGTGTGTCCATTCTCTGTCTTCTGTAAAGACACTCTCAAGTGTGTGTGTTTTGTCAATGCTGTGTGTGTGTGTGTGTGTGTGTGTTTGCCTGTGTGTGTTTGTACATGAGGGTGGTACTGTCCTTGTACTGAGTGTGTAATGGTAGGGTGTGTGTGATCTACTCGAAGGTCAGACACCCTGCCTTAATCCCCTTATTAGTGGAGATAAGAGAAGATGTTTCAAGGAAAGAACACAGGGAGAACAAAAAGGGCTGAGGTGTATATGTGTGTGTGTGTGTGTGTATTTATAGTATTAATTCTTTATGCTGAACACTTCTTGGCATTACAGAGAGATTCAAATAAAGCTGAAAAGTCAAATTTTAAAAGTCCAGTCATATCAAGGAAAAAGGGGTTGCTCCTGTGACAGAGGTGTGTGTGTGTGTGTGTGTGTGTGTGTGTGTGTGTGTGTGTGTGTGAGAAAGGAAAGAAAGATTGAACAAGAGAATGAAAGGGACTTTATGAACAAAAGAGTTGCCCCAAAAGAAAAAAATAGTTCTCTTTAGGTTGTGTGGTCATAGACTGTCTTCATTGCCATGGTGACAACACAGCATCCGAGTGATGAGGTCATCAGCAGTGGACCACAGGCCAACACCATGCCTGTCATTAGGAGGTCTCATGAAAGTCATTTAAAGGACACATAAAAGATATTGTGAGATGTTAACAGGCAAGGGGCACACTTAACCCAAACCCATATGCCTCAAGCTCTCCGGGACCCACTGGAGCAGCAGCGTAGGCCTCGGCTCCATGTGTTTGGACTCACAACGTCAACATAACACGCGTGCTGCCAGAATAAAGACAGCTTTGACCGGTCTCACTCTGCCCAGAGCTGGTCTCCTTGGGATCGTTTCCCTTTCTGTAATGTGAGCCTCACCCCCCCCCCCCCCCCCCCCCCCCCCAGTTAAAGCCACACACACACACACACACACACACACACACACACACACACGCACGCACGCACGCACGCACGCACACACACACGCACACACACACAAATACACGCATGCACACACACACGCACTCAGACACACGCAAGCACTAACACACATACAGGCACATACACAGGCATGCACACACACACATGCCCGCAGTAGTTCTGTAGAGGACAGTCCAAATAACTGAGTCCTAAGGCTGAAGATTACGTGAGGGAGGACTCAAACAGCCCTTTAGAATTGTTCTACAGTTCCACTAGAAAACAGATTAGTTTCAAATGTAGATTGCACGTATGCACACACGCACGCACACACACACACACACACACACACACACACTTCCCTGCAGTCTTATAGTCCTAACCCTCTGTAGCCCCCTGGTCTTAAAGCCTCATCCCAAATACCTCAGACCTAAAGCCAGAAAGGGGAAGTGTGTGTGTGTGTGTGTGTGTGTGTGTGTGTGTGTGGTGGTGGTGGCGGCGTGGGGGGGGGGGGGGTCTGCTTGATAAAGGACTCTATTTATCACTCAGTAAGGCAGTAAGGCAGTAAGGCCCAGGGGAGGCTTTGAAGGTGAGTGTGTTCGCAGGAAACTGGCTGAATTGGGGAAAACCCTCACGTTCTATTTCTGCAACATCAGGACTTTGAGAACCTTTAGAACTGGTTTAACATTCCACATAGAAACACAAGACGGGTTGAAATGGGTGAGACCGTAATATTCCCTTACATGATGTCTATTCAGTTTCCCACAGCTCTGAAATCTACTTGTGTCCGTAGACAGCAGAAAGGGCTGACCAACAACAAATATGTATGACCTTTACCCCAATTTGGATTTATTTATTGAATATTTCTTTTAATTCCACATAATACAGATCCAACCCTTCCCTCCATCTACCCACATGGGAAGAGTAAGGACAAATTAAAATAAATACATAAATAAAAAGGATACAATTCTCTTTAGTGTGTACAAAGATGGCACTGTTTGGAACTGTGCTGCTTGGTCACCTGCACCTGCCTCATATCTACAGAGTTACTGTATGAAAAATGAATAGTCTAATCTAAGCCAAAGGTAGTCTCTGTCTTTCTTACTAACATAGAGAAGAGAAAACAAATTATAATCTTTCTGATATTTGGCCAGGACCACTTTGCTGCATGTTGCGTAATGGTTAAGTTGCGTGTGCTTGAATACACTCTTGAGTCTTGTAGCTACCAATGCAGCATAGTCTATGGCAGAGGTGGTGTAGACACACACACTCTGAAATTAACCTCTGCATTTAACCCATCCAGGGAAGTGACACACACACAGTAAAGTGAAGTAACACTAACCCGGAGCAGTGGGCTGCCATTGGCGGCACCCGGGGAGCAGTTATCGGGGTTAGGTGGCTTGCTCAAGGGCACTTCAGCCGTGGATGTGGGCATGGGAGAGCAGTGGTCTACCACTTCCCCCGCCCACATTTTTCCTACTGGTCGGGGATCGAACCGGCCACCCTACGGTTTCCGGCCTGAAACCCTAACCAGTAGGCCACGGCTGCCCTACAGTTGCAGTTTTCTTTCATTAATTCAAAGCAACTACCAAAGTCAAAGAACAAATCCACTATATGAGGAAAGGAGTTGTTTTATCTTGTCTGTCCTTGTAAAATATCTATCGTTCCTGTGTCTTTTAACATCATACCAGTCTGTCTCTTTCTCTCTCTGATCCTTTTCGTGCAAACACATTTTCACCTTCATGTGAGTGTGTATGTGTGTGTGTGAAGCTTTGCATTACTTCAGGAAAGCCTCTTTAGAACATTCTCTTGTTGGACTTAATGAATATGTGTGTGTGTGTGTGTGTGTGTGTGTGTGTGTGTGTGTGTGTGTGTGTGTGTGTGTGTGTGTGTGTGTGTGTGTGAGAGTGTGTGTGTCTGTCCTGTTGGACCTGATGTATGTGTGTGTGTGTGTGTGTGTGTGTGTGTGAGTGTTTGTGTCAGTCCTGTTGGACTTGATGTATGTGTGTGTGTGTGTGTGTGTGTGTATGAGTGTGTGTGTCTGTCCTGTTGGACCTGATCCATGTGACCCTCCCCTGTTAAGCCGAGGCTGGGGTCTCATTACTGCGATTACTGTGTCAGGGGAGAACCTTCTGCACTCCCTCTCTTTCCTCCCTCCCTCTCCTGCGCTCTCTCTATCCCTCTCTTTCCTCCCTCCCTCTCCTATCCTCTCTCTATCCCCCTCTTTCCTCCCTCTCTCTCGTGCACTCCCTGTCTCAGGTTATCCTTCCTTTTCTCCATCTTTCCTCCATCCCTCTCCTGCACTCCCTCGTTCATGTCACTTCTTCCATCCTTCCTTTTTTTCTTTCATCTCTCTCCCTACATCCCTCCTATCTCACTCTTTTACCATTTTGTACACCTCTCTGTGTTCCCTCTCTCCTTTCCATCCCTTTCTTACTTCACATTTCCTTACCCCCCCTGTTCTTCCAAACTCCTCTCCCTCTCTCTCTCTCTCTCTCTGTCTCAGTCTCTCTCGCTATCCCTCCCTCTATCTCTCTCTCTGTGTCCCCTTCTCCTCTCCCTCCTCATACAGGTCCTCTCAGACACAACAACTTAGGTTCAGGACAAACTCTGATTTATCTAGGCCATTCCTAAGACGAGGACAAGAAAGACACATTTTTTTGGTGTGTGTGTGTGTGTGTGTGTGTGTGTGTGTGTGTGTGTGTGTGTGTGTGCTCACTCCCTCTCCCATGGTTTCTGATGTAACTCAAGGAGGAGTAATTCATGTTTGGGCTGAAGCTGGAGGCGTGCTCTGAGCAACTTGTCCTAATCTCCACACACCCCCAATGCCAACCCCCAGACCGGACAACATGCCAGGGATTTTAGCACAGCAGGGTGTGTGTGTGTGAGTATGTTTCTGTCTTTGTCTGTGTCTGCCCCAATCCTGCAGGTCTGAGTTGAACCCTAAATCAGGGCAATAAGAGTGTGTGTGTGTGTGTGTGTTTGTGTGTTTGTGTGTACACACAGCTTCGGCTAGGGCCATATCACACATATTTTCTCAACAAAAGCCATTTTAGTTAGTAAGGCCCAAATGGCACACACAAGTGACACAAAAGCTTACACATTGAAGCAGTATACGAAATCTTGATTTATAAATGTATGCATATTGAGAAATCTCATAGATATAAATCACTAAAGGATTATTTATAAATGTATTCATGTTGAGTAATCAAATAGATATAAACCACTAAAAGGTTATTTATAAATGTATGCATATTCGGTAATCTCATAGAAATAAAATCACTAAAAGGTTGCAGCCAGCTGTTCTAAGACCACCGGTCTTTGAGTGCCTCTGGCCTTTGGACCAGAACAAATGAATCAGCTTTGGCTGACCCACAACAGGATGCGTCTGTAACAATCAATAAATGCCAAGTGTATGATAAATTATTATTTCCAATGCCACTTCCTGTCATGCCAGACCAGTGTCTTCTGGGTAAGGAGGCAGTGATCTAATGTCCTCTCCTCATTAGGCGCAGAGTCATGCTGCTCAGGAGGTGAGGTCCCATCAGAGGATGAGCTCAGGGTCCAGAGAGAGGCAGACAGTGACTCAGCATCTTTACATCTCTACGGGACCACAGGACACACTAATCCAATCCTGCTGGGCAGTGACAGCTCAATTGATATCTGCTCAACATCACAGCAGAGGAAGAGAGAGGGCAGGGGGAGAGAGAGAGAGAGAGAGCGAGAGAGAGAGAGAGGGGGAGAGAGAGAGAGAGGGAGGGAGAGAGAGAGAAAGAGACTCCCAAAACAAATGCTTTGGCAATACTGTACAACATTTTGGTCATGCCAATAAAGCTTCTTTTGAATTTGAATTTGAGAGGGAGAGAAAAGAGATAGCCCTTATGGGAGGGTAGGAAAACAGAGACTGAAAGAGCAGCGAGAAAGCAAGGGAGAGGGAGAACAGAGAGATAGTGAGAGATAGAGAGAGTTTTATCTTAGTGATAGAATTGGCCACAAAGAGCCTGACAGTGAGGGGATCAGAGAAGGCAGTCAGGGTTGGGTACTGGGAGGAGGAGCTAAAGGCGCAAGTCCAGACAGAACAGTCGGTACCACCTAAAAGCCTTGAATGACCTTTGAGCATCTTCCAACATGTGCCAGCATTAAAAATGCACGACTGGTTATGAGGTCTGAGTGCCCTGCAGGCCTGCTTACAGTAACTCATTTCCCAGTCACTCTGAGGCTATCACCCCCATGCCAATCAATAATGCTGATTCACTCAGGAAACGTCCATTCCACCAATCACACATCTACCAATCACACATCCACCAATCACACATCAACACATTCTCTACACAGGTGCATACACCCAATCAAAATTACACATCCCACACCAGAGGTGCACAGGGTCCATATTCCACAGTCATATGCACGCTCATCATGTGACACATCGACACATTCCATCCATGGTCCAG
>NC_137912.1:19617296-19627296 GCF_963457725.1 Sprattus sprattus | reverse complement strand
ACACATACTCGTACACACACAAAGACACACACTCACCCACCCCCATATCTCCCCCTTGGGGCTCTAGAGAACATGCACACACAAACACACACACACAAACACAAACACACACACACACACACAGATTATACATGGAAAACTCCTGCTGCCCTTAACAGCAGCTGACCTTCACCAGGATGCAGGGATAAAGTCCTGACCACACAAGATAAGAGTGAACTGCACCCTCTAACATTTCCACAGTCAGAAAAAACATTCAAACATTCAAAACTGCCCTGGCTACTGTAAAACTTTGCAACTAAATCAGGTGTGTTTGTGTGTGTGTGAGTGTGTGTGGTCCCATAGGTACTGGCTGTAATGTCAGTGTGTGAGCGTACTATGTGCGTATGTATTTCTCTGTGCTGGTACATGAGGAGCCCTACTGGGTTTGAGTTCACACAGAGACAACTGGGCCACTGCCAACATGTTTATGTCTGTTTGGGGACAACGCTGGTTTGTTGTTGAATACACCAACACCACCCCTTCCTCTCAGTCACACACCACACACACACACACACACACACACACACACACACACACACACACACACACACACACACACACACACACACACACACACACACACACACACACACACACACACACACACACACACACACACACACACACACACACACACACACACACACACACACACACACACACTCTCCTTCCCTGTCTTATTCACTTTCACAGACACAAATTTTCTGTCATTTTCTAATTTTCTCCTTCTCTCCCTCTCTTTTTCTTTCTTCTGGGCTTGTCTCTGTTTAGCCATGGCGTGTTGACAGAGGACACCCTGCACAGTGTAAACAAAGGACTCCTACACACACCCACAGACACACACACACACGCACAGAGGGGACGAGAACGAGAGCTAGACAAACTTGCTCTGCAAGAGCAATATGTTGTTAATAGCAGTTTGATACATTGATTGAAAACACATTAGAGGACAACCATGGCGGTTCAGGCCGGAAAGAGGAAGACAAAAGAGTATCTAAAAGGAAAGGCAAACACAAGCTGTCACTCAGGCAGCTGAGGCCTATTCGCATCAGATCAGTGGAGGCAGCCATCTGTGGGTTTCTGGGTCACTACATTTACAAAAGACTGACAGAGCCGTCATGCATGCACCCCAAAACAGATGGTTTTCACACGCCTTTTAAGGCACCTCATTAATATTAATTAGGGGAATAATGCAAGCCCATTGGCTGGTCAGCAGCAGATGGACTGCAAGCATTATCACAATCCACCCCTATGCTGGCATTTCTAGAGTCGTGTTTTTATTTGCACAATGGACCAATCAATGGGGAGAATCAGAACCGAGCATCATGGGACATGTAGTCTGCTGAAGACACAAATCTTCAGCATGTTGTAAGGAGAGCAGAGTTGACATTGGAAATCTTTGGGAATTGTGCAACTGAAGAGAAAATGTCTAACTTCTCCTTCCTCCTGATAGAGGTGACATTTTAACTTTAAAAACTTTGGTTTGGTTGCTTAATGAGCTTAATGAGTCATGAGACATTTGTCCAAGCCCAATTTCTACTGAACTGCAAATGTGGTCTGCATTTCACATTTAAGCCAGACTGAACCCTATTGGCCATAAGTACATTACTAATAAATTCAGCATGTGGTATTGAATATACAGAATAAACACGGTTTACTACTGGAATATTACAGATACATTTTTTATATGTATTTTAATGTATTTATATATTGAACCTTAGCTGATAATGACTGAAGTAAGACCTACTACTGTTAGCCACTGGTATAGTATCTAGTAGGTCTAAGTGACTGACCCTTTGTCTGAGTAGCACAGAATGCTCTGTACAGACAGCCCAGAGTGGTCGAGGAAACCTGAAGGCCCTCATTTAGTAGGAAGCCCAGCTGTCACAATTACGTTATGCACTATAAATGCGCAGCTCTTTCAGATGGATGAGTGTAGCGTGAAAGAGTGTCTGTCTCTCCCTCCCACTATCCATCCATCCATCCCTCTCCCTGGGCTCTGAAAATGTCATCCTTCTGTAGGCTCTAGTGTGAGGTCTCCCTATCTGAGGTTGGAGTATAATCATAGGCTGACACACACACACACACACACACACACACACACACACACACACACACACACACACACACACACACACACACACACACACACACACACACACACACACACACACACACACACACACACACACACACACACACACACAACACCTCACTTCTGCAAAGTTCCCTGCTGTGCACACTCTTGCAGACTGGAGACAGGTGGAGATCTTACATAAACAAGCCACCCACACACTACACCTGACAGCCACAAAGACACACACACAGATACTGATACACACACAGATACAGACACACAAGCTGTATATCAATACTAACACTCACTCAGCCCTAAAGTAGACTTCAACACCTCAAACAGTTGAGCTGTGCATTTGTTTCTTTTCTGCACTACACTCAAAAAGGGCCCTGAAAAGCACCTTCTGTCGGCTCCAACAATCGGTTAAAAGGCCAAAAACATTACCACCACAGCAGCCTAATGTCTGGCCTGATATAAAATACTACCTTCACCAATTAATGTCTCAGAGAAAACACACACACCTCATTAGTGATGTTTAGAAACTAAATTCAGAGGATCCCTTTCTTCCAGAGTCAGCTCCATATGCAGCCATAAATCAGACAGTCTGTGGTTTCTACAGGATCACATCTTTTCTCTCTCCATCCCCATGCTGTGTGTTCTCACTGTTCATCAACCCACATGTGTGTGTGTGTGGTGGCATTAGGTGAGATCACAGGATGAATTATGGAGTGTGTGTATGTGTGTATGTGAGGGAGCATTAGTTGAGATCAGAGGATGAATTTATGGAGTATGGGTGTGTGTCTTTCTGGAGAGTGAAAGGGTGTGAAGAGATGTGTTCACCTCAGCAGGCACAGACAGGCACCGTATCTAACAACAGCACCACAATATACATTACTAAGAGAGAGACAGACAGACACACACACACACACACACACACACACACACACACACACACACACACACACACACACACACACACACACAGCATAGGGTGTGGAGAACAAAACACACACACCCTCGGAACAGTCTCTCACACTCCGTTTAGCTCCGGAGACAGAATATCATCGGCCCATTCCCCCCTCAAGCGCACAGACTGATAACACTTATCCCGTCTGTCGTCACGCCGATGGCAGATCCTCAAAGGCTGGCATGGCAACCCATAGCAATCAAAAACAAACTAATTTCCCCTGATTAATAGAAGTCTCAGTGTTTGGTTTAAGTTCCACCGGTGCAGATTTCCCCTGAGCTTCTGTGTGATTGGGGTAATACAGAGCAAATGAGTCGGAACTGTCAACAGCTAGCTCCTCATGCATGGGAACCAAGGAGGAAAGGGAGGATGAAATATGACAACGTCCTTGAGACAAAGCGAGACCAGGACTCAGAGGGGTGATGTCATTCATCAGGAACACAGGCCAACTGATAGCAGGATTACACCAGACACTAGAGAGACATTCCTCCCACAAGGCCCGGAGGACGGGAAAGACTTGACAAGAGAAGGGCCAACATAAACAAGGCTACCTATGGACCCCAAGACCTCTTCACACTATCTGTGAGTGTGTGAGTGTGTGTGTGTGTGTGTGTGTGTGTGTGTGTGTGTGTGTGTGTGTGTGTGTGTGTGTGTGTGTGTGAGAGAGTGTGTGTGGTGTTCTGTGCATGAAGCTGTGACTTTCATGTACATACAATATGACTGCAGGTGGGAGGACAAGAATTTGCATGTCTTTTTCTGTATTTGTTTGTGCGTGTTTGTGAGCTGTGTGTGTGTGTGTGTGTGTGTGTGTGTGTGTGTTTGTATATAAGCTCTAGGATATGCTTTAGGGCAGGATATAATAGGTTACTGCAGGTCAGCAGAGGTGTCTGTCTGTCTGTCTGTCTGTCTGTCTGTCTGTCTGTCTGTCTGTCTGTCTGTCTGTCTGTCTGTCTGTCTGTCTGTCTGTCTGTCTGTCTGTCTGTCTGCGAGTGTGTGTGTGTGTCTGGTGATCTGCTTAACTTCCCTGTCCACAAACGCACGCTCCACCACACAGACACAAGAAGCTTACCTTATACTGACTTCATGTATATGAGCAACACAAAACACACCAGAAAAGATGCCTGTCAAATAGAAGACAAACTGAAAGAGAAACAGAAACCTGATTCTCAGATAGATTTGCAGATACTTTAAAAGCCCTGACATCTTTATGAATACTTTTCAGGACCAGCCCACAACATAGAACTTGTTGGAAAGAAATTATGGCTAGTTGCCAGAGTATACAACTTCATGCTAGGATATTGCTACATGGGTGAAGGTTAGGGTCATCATAACCAAACCTGTGTTAACTTAATGGCGTAAAAAATATGAACGTGTAAACTTCTTTGACCGCCCCTTAAAGACACAATGTTTTACTCTACACAGCAATTTCACACAGTTCAACGTGGCATCTTCCACCAAAGCACCCTCCTTCGCTCAAACTAGCAGGCAGAGCCCTATCAGTGCAGCCGGTGAGGCATGAGGCACACCTGGCAGGCCCAAGTCCAGGCTCTAGTCTCCGGTCTCTCAATAAACTATGCTGTGGGACAAAGTCCTGCCAGGGGTAACAAGAGTAGCGCAGGTGGAGCAGAGAGAAAGGGAGAGAGGGAGGGAGGGAGGGAGAGAGAGAGGGAGAAAAAAAGAGGGAGCGAGAGGGAGGGTGAGAGAGAGAGAGGGAGGGTGAGTGAGAGGAAGGGAGGGAGGGAGAGAGAGAGAGAGGGCAAGAGAGAGAGACACAGACACCTGAGATGTGCAGGATTCAGGCCACCGCAGACCACTTTCCAGTGACACACACAAGCAGTCATTCAACGTGTCTGTACTTCACTGGTCATGAGTCAGTAACACTGAGCAAAATGACACACACACACACACACACACACACACACACACAAGAATAACAGGTGCAGGACAAGCATGCCTCTATGTGCTGAGTGTTTGAAGAGTTAAGAGCTTTGTATTGCAATTATGTCACTGTTCAGTTGTATGGTTCCTGGTTGAATATGGTTCCTACCAGGACCACAAATACTTCGGATCCCCTTAATCGATAACCAACCAGGTTTGGTGCTCATATACTGTATGCTTTTTCAGAGGATAGCTAACAATACATATATTTTGAATGAGCACTAATAAAGATCAACTTCATGCATAGTCGTGCTCACACTGTAAGCAGTAGGCCTACAAGCTAAGAATGACAGACCAAGGCAAATCATTCACAGTTTTACACAACACAGAACGACCGCACGTGTCAAAGTGTTCTGTAGTTACGCTTCGAAATGCTTTGTTTTATTAGGCCACATGACAACACGCCTGTGATGAAAGAAATACGGGCTATTATATGCTCGTTAGGAAGAACCAAGGTATTCACACTGGTGCTGTAACTAAAATACTGGATCAGAATATGATAATGATTTCAAAATGTTTGATGTATAAACCCTCTTTGTCGTCATACCATGTTCTTAAAAAGCAACGCTACCATTGTGTGTAGGCTTTTATAATACCATAGCAGGTACATCTGAAGAGGCGTGCCCAAACGGAGCATCATTGTGTTCGCCAACACCAAAGATGTGTACCTACCTCAAAGCCACTCGCACCGAACTTTCGTCTTGGCCGGTCGACATGTTTCTGACGTCCCCGGTGATAAATGAAGTAAAGTAGAGCAAGGGATATAAATAGCTTGATTTTCCTTTTCTTTATCGGCTTATTTAGCTTACAGGCGACGTTGCTCCTTGGCGCGTGAGCAGCGACAACAGCTACAGCTTTTCCAGTTTGTCATTATAAAAATAATCGCAGAATGAGCAAACCATCAACGTTTTGTTTTAAACAGCACGGTGTTCGTTGGGCCTGCAGCGCACCCGGCTACACAGTCGGTGACATTGTTTCCGTGCCGCCGCTGACCGTCTTGGCTTTGCTGGAGAGCGATCGGCGCGTTCGCTTTCCCCTCCTGCGTGTTTCCCAACTAGCGTGACGTCACGAGGCCCCGCCTCCCCCCTCAGCCACTGAGGTGATGGCGTGACGGTGACATCTCTTAGGTTAGGTTCTAGATTAATTCGATGTTTTAACCTCTGATAGGGCTGGGATCCTGAAGTATGTTTTCGTATGCAATGCGGTGTGGTTTTACTTGATGTGTCCCTTGGAAACAATACGTGGTCATGATGAATAATTCATTGCTGAATAGAATACGACGTTAACTTACTCTGCTTTTGCAAAACATTCCTTAGACAGATGAATCACAACTGAATGTCCGGTGTTTGGCATTTGCCATAATGCACTGACAAGGAAAATGTCTTGCATGTAGGCTTGTGTTTTATAAATGGACCCCAAACCATTGCAGTAGATGAATGAGTCGACTGATGGTTTTAGAGATAATGGAGGCATTTTACAGCGATAAGCAGAAATGCCTGTGGGTGAGCGCCATCGTGTGGCCACTTACTCATTGCACACATTTAGTATGCCCAGAAAAGGCCCACCTCAAATCCTTTTTGTCATTGCATATTAAGAAATATTATACACACAAATTATCTAATTTCAATGACAACAACAGAGTTTTGTAAACTTGATGTTTTTGTCAGGGTTCCGATAGTTAACAGTGACGCTTTTCAATTAACAGTTCCTCTTTCAACCAAAAGATGGCCACATGATGGCACTCATAACTGTGTGTGCGATCATGGCCAGAAGGTGCATCGTTAACAGAGCCAGAGCCAATCAATCAGATGTACAGCATGTACAGGCCCATATTTCTTTTACTCCCCAGTCATAATTACATTATTATAAATATTATAATTATTTATCAGTTAATCTAGCAATGTTATTTCTTCACAACAAAATAGCAGACTTCACCATAATGGTCAATATACTCTATTATATAATGTGTAAGAACTTGTAAATGTCAGACTATATGACGCATGTGTGACACAAAGTAAGGAGCATGTGAGGAACTGAGTACACAAGACTTAGTGGTTAATTTTATTTACACTTTACCTGCATTTCCCAAAACATTTGCACCAATACAACCAGCCAGGCATACTTCGTTAGTACCACTTTAAAAACTTTAGGAATGATGTACCCTGACATGCAAGTAGATTACAGTTGGACTTAACTAGACAGAGACAGGCCACCTGTGTGCTCAGCTCTATGTAACCTGCCTTCATTAAAAATGTACGAATTGTTTCAACGACCAGGCAACGCTTTTGTCACAGACATATGTTGTTCAGCTCAAGACCAGTAAGGGATCAGCGTTCAGTCCTATGGTCTCCCATAACAACAGCAATAATAAAGGTGTCCATTCACTGCTTAGAGTGGGCGGAGTGTTTCCTCTCAGCTGAATGACTCTATACATGCACTCACTCTATCTCACCAACCAAAGCAAACACCACTGAACCCACAACTATCACTTCCTCGCATAATTAACCCCATGACAAAATAGAGGCTATGATATTGTAACATCTTTCTCAGATATATAAAACTAGCCTATGTACAATATGTGAATAGCAACATGATTGCAGTAAGCTGGTTCTAAGAGTGGTTCTGGGTTGCCACAGAAACATTTATAAATTCTGCTTGATCCGGCGAGAAGCGCAGTAAAAATCCTCCACTTAAGGGGTCGGAGCTTTAGAGTGGAGACCTGGTCACGTCATAATGATAGTTTCTAAGGACATCAGATTGGTCTAGTTTTGATAAATTCATAGTAAGACCTATAAGAGCTGAAATGCTAATCACATTTTTTGGCATCCATCAGTAGTTTCATTTGCCAGTGAAAAGGTTTCTGTTCCAAAATGGACCATGGGTCACGTGGTTCAACGTTTAAAATGTTATTTCCTGAAATGTTGATTAACAGCTAAAGGCCACAGTCAAATGACACATGCTTGATGAGATAGTAATCTAACATAACTGGGCTCACTGAGATCTAAATAAAAGGCTCCAACTTCTTCATCATAGAAGTGAGGAACAGCACAACTGACTATTTTCACAACAAAGTTTTGACAGTATTTTCCATAGTTCTGGAAAAATACAAAAAAGCAACATTTCATGTGAAAATGTCCAAGAAAGAGCTGAATGTTCAGTCTTTTCATAGGGAAAAGACAACATGGGCGCTCACAGTCATGACAAAAGCATTTCCCACAGTAGGGCTGGTCATCCAAGGAAGATGGACTCAGAACACAAGAGAGGGATCACAGAATCACACACACATTCCAGAACAGCTCACCAAATGAGAACAGAAACGTAACAACCATCCAGTGTTCCAGAAGGAAAAAAATAAACAAACACTAATCTCAAAGCAGTCTAGCCTGACCCCAGACCAACCTAAGGTCTAAGAACAATGAGTCTGACTTCCCAGCATGCACTGCTCACGCCAGTGTCACGTGAAAGAGGATTAGTTGTAAATAAACACAGGAGCTTTGCCAGTGGTCTGGAGAGAGTGGTGCAACAGTGCCTAAAGCCTGCTAGGACACAGGGACCACAAGAGACCCTCCATCATTGGATTTGTCAAATAAGAGAGCCGCCTATGACCCTGCACTCTGACATCTGTGTGTGTGTATTTGCTCTGGCATGTCTATGCATGCACAGGCGCATGTTTTATATATCTGTATGTGTGTGTGTGTCTATGTGCGCGTGCGTGTGTTTCAGGTTCCTTTCAATAAAATCCTGCAGGAGGCAACATCCAGCCTCACGTATGTAGTCTTAACTTTTCTGTACACTTCACATTCCTATGGTGTCCTGGACTTGTTGCCACTTATTATACACAATACGTGGCAATTAATTACGAAGCAGCTGAACCGTCATGACTGCCAGTGGTACTTAGGTTATGTGAGACACCAGGGTGAAGGGAGGGGGACAGGGGACAGGGGACAGGGGTACTTTGCCCTGTTTCATGACAAACAAAGGGGCAGTGACGTTCATCCAATCAAAGCATAAACAGCAGGACTAAACTGATAAAACAAAAAGCTAACAACATGTCCTGTTCTTCTGCGTCATGAAATTACAGTGTCTCGTTTGCCATCCATTTAATCATTTTCCATCCATCACATCCATTAAAAACAAAACCGTCAGGACTCAACGGATAAAACAAAAAATTCACAGGAAAACAGCATGTAATCTCACAGGTAGGTACCACAGGCAGAGCTCCCTCACTTAAAATGGCCGTACCTCAAGAACAAGGAAAGCAAATTGAAAAAGTGAAAACTGGGACAGAAAATAAAGTGCTGAAAAATTCAAAAACAAATAACAAAAAACTCCAATTTTGCCCTTCCAGTGCCGATAGTGAAGACACAATGATAAGAAATGGAAAAGCGAGGATATAGGCCATAAGGCGAGGAGCAACACTGAATCTATCCTGTGTGATGGGGCTCTGTGTGCGTTCAACAGGCGTAATACTTGTTCATGGGCATCTTCGATCAGTCCAGCTCAGTGTCAGTCTCACTGGTTAGAAATGCACCTGTTCCTTGTCTCTCAAAACCAGCTCCCCACACATAGCAGCTCAAGAGGCTCAAGTTTGAAAGGGAAAACTAACCTCAACTCACAAACACACACTCTCTCTCTCCGTCTCTCTCTCTCTCTCTCTCTTTTCCTTGTCTGTCTATCTCTGTCTTTCTCTCTCCTTCTCTTTCTCTCTCTCACTCTTCCTCATTCAGGTCAGCTGTTTTGAGCACAGAGTCTTCGCCCAAGATCTTGCAGAGCTCGTTGAGGCGCTGTTGCATCTTGGGAATGCCAGCCAGCTGAGACTCCATGCGCTGCTTTTCCTCGGTGAGGGAGAGACGTGTGGCCGTGTCCAGCTGCTCAAAGCGCCAGCCGCCCTCCCCATCAAACTGCAACAGGTGCGTGTGGTACTTCCTGTAGGGAGGAAGAACGGAGCTTTACCGAGGAATTGGTTTTTATGCTGAAAG
>NC_137912.1:19557296-19607296 GCF_963457725.1 Sprattus sprattus | reverse complement strand
TGAGATCTGCTGCAGGCTATGCACACACGCATATGCAGATACAAACAGACACACACACAAACACCCACATGCAAATACAAGCACACACACACTCACTGCAACACACACACAAATTAGTACACACACTTGCACATGCACTCACATAAAACACACAAGTACACACAAGCAGAGTCCCAGCATGTGTGTTGTGTCTTTTGTGTACTAGAGAAGAGGGGAGAAAGCCCTACTGTCAGTTCAACAGATGGTGGATTACTGTCTGTGACGGCTTAGCCATGGGTGAGTCTGCCCTAAACCTAGCTCTGCCCACATGGTCAGAGAGCCCATTGTGTGTGTGTGTGTGTGTGTGCTTTACTGTGAGTGAGTGTGTGTGTGTGTGTGTGTGTGTGTGTGTGTGTGTTTGTTTGTGGGTGTGTCTTTTGTATGTGATGTACTGCATGTGTGTGTATGTGTGTGTAGATGCGTCAAGGTATGTGTGAACATATGTGTGTGAATGCATACGTGGAACGGCAACTGCAGGAGAGAGAGAGAAAGAGAGAGAGAGAGGGAGAAGGAGAGAGATCTGGGGGATAGCCAAGCATCTTTGCTTTCAGCTTAGAACAGATGTGCTCCTCCTCCTCCTCTTCCTTGCCTGTGTGATCTCTCACTTTAATTACATAATAATATCCCTATCACGACTCATACCACAACGTCCTGAGCCTGGCTGCTATTCCTCGAGCTCTTTTCCATTTCAGGAGCTTAACCTCTTATAAGCTTGGCACAGACCTAACAACATTTCCTACACATTTATACAGCTGTGCTCAGGTATTATAACAGACACCATGAGCCTTCTTAGAACCAAAGGAATGTTTTGGTCAATCACAATGTTCTAGAGATCTGATTGTATGAACTTACACATTCTGTCTTTCTCATTCCCACTAAGCCTTTGGGATGCAGCACAACCATTAAAGCTGAGGTGGGAAGACCCAGAGATATGTTTAAGTCTATCACTACGTTCTAGAGATGTGATGTAACCAGAGTGCATGGGCTGTCTCAGGAATGAACACACTCTAACTTCCTTATTCCCACCAAGCCTCTGGGATGCAGCTATAAAAGCATGCGAGTACAGGCAGGGGGGAAAGGACCTGTCTGGATCTGTCCCAAATTACACCCAGCCGAGTCACGCTCTCTGTTTCACAAAGAGCACAGCATACAGTACTGAGTGTTGTCTCTGGCTGAGGTTATGAAACATTTATCTCTGCATCGGAGCTACAAGAACCCAAAATTCTTCCTTCAATCTGTTAATGCTTCTTCCCTAATGACCCTTCAGACTTGCCGTGGATCAGCCCCAGAAGTCAGGCTGAGGGCAGAACCTAAAAACAGCCCCCCTTAGGCGATGCAAACGAGAGGAGCAGATGGGAATAAGGTGTGTGTGTGTATGTGTGTGTGTTTGTGTGTGTGTGTGTGTGTGTGTGTGAAAGAGAGCAGAGGGCCTCACCTCTTTGTAGGAGGACATGATCCTCTCGATGGCGTCGGCACCAGACGCCAACAGGTTGCGGGCGGTGGTGAAAGCCTCTGTCCTCTCACTCACCATCACCTGAGTGTGCCCGTCCGCCAGCTCTAAGGGTGGAGAGAAACAGCAACTCAGTCAAGGACCTCTCTATCAGGTAACTCTCAGGACTCTCAGGAGCCGGGAATCACTTGGTATCACTGATGATTGGGTTGAGTTCACATGGCATGTGCAGTAGGCTACAGCGCCAATTCAGGGCCAGAAAAGGGCTGGATGGATGAATCAGTGCATGACCAGGAGCAACACATGTAGGATACACACACACACACACACACACAGACACACACACACACACACACACGCACACATGATCCATCAGGCCCAGTCCATATTTGCTCCCGAATCACCTACTATTAATCCTCTGCTGGGCAGCTTTAGTCTATGTGGGAGTGCGCAGGACTGTGCCAGTTTAGCACCATTTCAGGGCATGATGTGTGTGCTGCTAAGTGAGAGATTTACAGTAAATACAGACTAGTTCCAGCTCTGTTAGTGTGATGCATGCTTTTACATAAAACAATCTTCTAAATGACTAATTGATAAATTATGTAATTCATAATGTTGTAAAAGAGTCATGAGTGATGTATTGACTGTGTGTGCTATTGCAAGCACATCAACAGCCATTTCGTGATGCACGTTCCTGTATTACAATGCTAATGATTTCCATGTGGGGAAAGTGATGCTCACGTCCTATGGCCATTATACCACAGAGGCTTTGCAGTGGGAACTCTTTTGGATAACAAATGTTGACAGGCAAGGGGAACATTCGTTATTTGTTTGTAGTAATTTAAAATGCAAATCTGAGGTTTTGAGTATCAACATGGTAACAGTGGGAGTCTACTTTCTAAAACATCTGCATTGAGCTGTTATCAAACATCACACTAAAAGTACCCCGTGCGCTTAGACACTGAGACGTGCGCTGCAGGGGCATTGACATCTGGGGGTGGGAGTGGACGTGAAAGTAGGAGGAGGGGGGAGGGTGCATGTGAAGACCGGATGCAGACTGAAGACAGCTTCCCACTCACGGTTGTCAGCGAAACCGGTGGCAGTGATGATTGGCACCGCCACCATGACAAGGCCGCTGGCACTCCACACGTATTTCATAAGGAACTGTTCGAGCATGATGTACCACAGGCGCTTAGACAGGATGAGGTTCATCTGCTCGGCCAGCACCTGGTAGCACTTCTGCAGCTGCCGCATTTCTATCTGAAGCCAGAAAACAGAAGTTCGTTATAAAAGAATGAAAAAAATACCCACTCATTAAACTGACAACTAACTTTAACGCAACAAATCCAACGCAAATGATACGGAACACCGCCTAGCCTACGCTCATATGGAGAGGCTGTCTTGCTTACCTTGTGACCCCGGTAGAAGGCTATTTCTTCTGCATTGGCAATGATTCTCGAATGCACGTAACGTAGATAACCTTTCCTATGGGCCTCCTCGGCCACCAGTTTGCCAAATTTCGGCGAGCATGCACGCAACACCTTGGCTGTAGCAAACACAACCAGTCCGGCCAGAAGCGTCGGTCCACTGGCGTTGGCACCACGAGACCGTGCAGTCTGAATGAGCGTGTAGGACGTGAGGATCACATCCAGAATGGGTTTGGTGAGATTAGAATACAAATGTGCAATGGATTGCGAAAACATCATCACGTCCTCCGTAAGCGACTGGTCCGGGTTAGCCAACCTACCGTCCATATTGCTAACCTTATAGTAGGTCTGGTCAGTGAAATAGGTTTTGTATGCATGGTTCACCAATCGGGTACGAAAAGCCAGCGCCAGCTTGCACTCCAGGTAGCGGATAACGCTGTTCACGAATGTAGCGGGGATAGCAATGAGGAGCCATTTCATTAGTTTGAAGATGAAGAGTCTGGGTTTTTTCTCCACAATTGTTTTTACAATTTTACCGTCCAATCCGGCAACGTATATGGATAAAAACGTCCTAGAGACGAGTGCAACAGAGTGTAAGCACAGCAAACCTAGCTCCTTTGTCACAAGCTTGGGAAACACTATTTTCACGAGTTCCAGGACCTGCTGGAAAAATTCTGCATTCACGGCAGGAGATTTCTTGTGGGAAGGCACTATGTCCATCGTTGATTTCTTGACGATTAACGATCCATTTTCCTCTCCTCTTGAAGGCGGTGGATTTTTTGAATCTTTTCGTTTGTTGATCTGTTTGCAGATGATGGGGTACAGCGTTTTCACGCCGTATGCAGCGACCAAAAGAAAGGCAGCCCGCTTCGCCGCTGCAGACCGGTTCCATTTCACGTTGGTCGCTGCATGAAGTATGTTAGACATCTTTTCCTGTTAGACTATATATAATGTACTATTCTATATTTTGAAACAGTACCATATCCATCTACAGCTTTAAGGTCTTGATACAAGCAGGAGAGTCGGCAACAATCCATCAAGACTACGACATAGCATTGGATCATGAACCGCTAGATTGGTTCGTGCGTTTCCGTGATCTAATTTTGACTGGCAACTCCTCCGAAAGAATCCGATTGGTTGGCAAGGCAAATGACGCAGAATACAACCTTACTGTATCTACAGTAGTTATTGTAAGGTATAACATCCAGAAGAGGAATTCCTCTTGTAAAAGTAACGTATTTTCGAAGGTGTCCACTTTTGTTGCCGTTCACATACCGTTACACGTACTTCTCTACGACAAGCAAAAAACTGTCATACTGACAATAAACAACTGTGCGCGTGTTCTTGCCCCAAGGGTGATCTCGCTCACAAGTGAAGTGGCAACACTGAACTGTCAAAATGCCAATCTGCATTTATGCTTATGACAGGCTTAACGGAAAATACTTTACTAGCTAGGATTAAATCTTACAGAACATGCTAAGGTTATCCTCTATCTCTGTGTTTTATTAGTTATTAACCTGTAACTCTATCCTCGGGATATTCAAACTGGTAACACAACTGAAAACAGATGAATATGGTAGGAGGTTGTAGGTAAGTTAGTTATCTAGCCAGGCAGCTATCTATAGATAGCTAGCTAACTTACTGACAGAGTAAAACACTTAAGGGACCTGAAAGGACCCAACAAAGACAGGCCAGGCATGCTCTTGGCACTACCCATGAGTCCTGGCTGGATGTTGGGTTAGTACAGCTGTTCCGATCCTAATTCAACTGTGGGAAATAGATTTTCATTTTGAGTTAAAAGCTTTCAAATTAGTTAAAGACTAATCATAATCACCATTTTCTTACCCCACAAGAGGCCTTGTTGAGTCACATGAGAGATGCTGAAGGGGATCTTGGCTCATAATTAGATGTGTTCCAAAGCTGACATCTAGTGGTGAGAGGAAGATGAACATTTGTGTGCTGTTTTTTATCATCTGAAGAAGCGTGTCTGTGAATGCATGCATGCTTTTGTGAGAGTGTGTGTGTGTGTTTTACTTTATTTATAATATTTACAGTGTATTGAAAATATATATGGTAACACTTTCATTAAACTCAGCATCCATTCCGCATTATACATTTATAAATACTGCTAAAGTATTCATAATTCATCATAGCATCTGACATAAATGAATGTAACTACATATTTAAGATCCTACTAAAGCATGTTGTTGTAAAAGCCCTACACTTGTTGTAAAAGCCCTACACAACTTGTATTATGAAAGCTTGTATTGGGACACATAGGGCTCCATAAAGACCATGAAAGAAGCTTTGTTCCAGTTTAAGTGTTTAAAACCCTTTTGACTTATATAACACTGTAACACTTTTTGAGTGCAGTCATTAGTTAGCATACGTGGGTATATAGACTTTTGCCAGATGCTATGAGGCTCTATGAATACTTTACAACCATTTATGAATGTGTTTATAATGCTTTATGGGTACTCGGTTTAAGTAAAGTGTTATCCATACCATACATTTATTAGTGGCCAACGCAATCGATTATGATGAGGCAACTGCAGCCGGGATGAAGCTGGTCTTGTGGCGTGAGGTTTTGGTCCTGATGGACCACAGCCTGCTGCCGGAGGGGAGTACCTCAAAGAGTATAAGTTCAGGGTGGGAGGGGTCAGCCACAATCTTACCTACACGCCTCAGGGTCCTGGAGAGATGGCAGATTGCAGCCAGTCACCTTCTCAGCAGAACCAATGAAACGCTGCAGTCTGCCTTTGTCATTGGCAGTGGCAGCAGCATACGCGATATTGATGGAGGAGGTGAGGGTGGACTCAATGATGCAGGTGTAGAAGTGCACCATCATTGCCCAGGAAGCGGAAGGACTCCAAAGTGTTGACTGGGGAGTCTCTCAGGGTGAAAGGGGTGGGTGGGGATGGGTTCTTTCTGCAGGGGGTCCAGGAGAGGGTCAGTGATGGCTTTGAGGTGGAACACCACAAGTGTGTCAAATGACTCAATCACCACAGAGGTCAGGCCGACGGGTCTGTACGTCCTGTAACCTTTTTTTGGGGGGGATGATGGTGGAGGTCTTGAAGCAGGGAAGCAGGCTTGTACCTGGCATGTCTCCAGTGAGGTATTAAAAATGGCTGTGAACACCAGAGACAGCTGATCAGCACAATAAAATGAATTATTATTATTATAGTGCTTCAGGATGGATGGAGAGACAGAGTCTGGCCCGGCTGCTTTGAGGGGGTTCTGTCTCCTGAAGAGTCTGTTAACGTCCCTCTCCAGGATGGAGAGAGTCGTCACTGTGGTAGGAGAGGAGGAGGGTGGCTCTAAGGTGGGCAGCTCAGGAAAGGCGCAGGCCTCTGCTGTGGTGGGCGAGGTGCAGTTGATGGGCTGGAGCTAGTGGGCGGTGTCACAGGGGATGTTGTCAGGACTGCCCATTGTCTTTCAATGCAGCAGTAAAACTCATTCAAGTTGTTGGCCAGGCGTGAGTCGTTATTGGAATGGGGGGTTATAGGTAGATCAATTCTGGCAATTCCCTCGCAGGTGTCAGTAAGGAGTCACCCAGTTACTCACCCAAAGAAAGCCACCAGGGCTGCGACTGATGATGATGTGTGTATAGGATATGGATTACTGTAAACCTTTATCCCGCTCAATGACTTCACATTATAACATATCATTTCAAATCAATTTGATTTATATAGCACCAAAACAATGAAATTGTCTCAGGATCCCACATCTCCGCCTCACACAACTGCAGTTCCATCTCGCTCTCGCTCTTGCTCTCGCTCTCGAAAACCCGATCATAGGTATGTTCACTGGGTGTGTACCAATGTATCGAATTACATTGGTGCCAAAAAAACGAATTTACTGATGTTACTGCCAAGTCTGTCAAGTGATGGTCTCTCTCTCTGTCTCTCAGTTCAGTTAAATTCAAATAGACTTTTTTTTATTGACATGGCCTTAAGAAACAGTATTGCCAAAGCAAACTTGAGAAACAAATCACATACAAGGCTTTATAGGGATAAAAGGAAAACCAAATTGTTTTCGCTTTTCACATGCATGTAATCTTAATGTTTAGGTATATATATTTTCCCTACCAATGCCGATCTCGCTTCAAAAAAGAAAAAAGACAAGCCCCAGGCAAACTTGACTTAGCCCCTGATTAATAGCTCTTAACACCCTTGCTGATTGTTATAGATATAACATTCCTGACTCTCTGGACTCTTCTTATAAAGGCTAAAACAAACATTAATCGAATGCTTGCAATTCATTGGTGACCCTCTGCACAGTTTCTGACCGGAGGACTCCAGCCGAGGAGATAGCCATCTGCAGACACGCCACTGGCCTCTGGCTCTGTTTAGTACTGAGGCCTACAAGCTGCACAGACACCAGTGCTGTTTCTCTCTCTCTCTCTCTCTCTCTCTCTCTCTCTCTCTCTCTCTCTCTGTGTTTCTCTCTCACTCTCTCTCCAGTTCTCAGACCGTTTACAGAGTTTTTCAGCGGCATCAATTTTTACAGGGGTGCTGGTTTACAACTGATATGTTTGTCTAAGGGTCTTGGTTTAGCACATGCCCATTGTTACGATCACAGCTCCATGACCGAAACATTAAGGGGAGACCATGCAGAATTTATATAAAAATATATATATACAGCCGCGGAAAAAATTAAGAGACCACTTCAAAATTATCAGTTTCTCTGGTTTTACTATTTATTGGTATGTGTTAAAGTAAAATGTACATTTTAGTTTTATTCTATAACCTACTGGCAACATTCCTACCAAATTTCAAATAAAAATATTGTCATTTAGATCATTTATTTGCAGAAAAATGACAATTGGTCAAATTAGCAAAAAAGATGCAGTGTCTTCAGATCTCGAATAATGCAAAGAAAACAAGCTCATATTCATTTTAAACTACACAATACTAATGCTTTAACTTAGGAAGAGTTCAGAAATCAATATTTGGTGGAATAACCTTGATTTAAAATCACAACTTTCATGTGTCTTGGCATGCTCTCCACCAGTCTTTCACATTGCCGTTGGGTGACTTTATGCTACTCCTGGCGCAAGAATTCAAGCAGCTTGGCTTCTTTTCATGGATTGTGACCATCCATCTTCCTCTTGATCACATTTCAGAGGTTTTTTTATGGGATTCAGGTCTCGAAATTGGGCTGGCCATGACAGGGTCCTGATCTGGTGATACTCCATCCACACCTTTACTGGCCTGGCTGTGTGGCATGGAGCATTGCCCTGCTGGAAAAAACACTTCTCAGAGTTGGAGAACATTGTCAGAGCAAAAGGAAGCAAGTTTTTCTTCCGGGACAACGTTGTACTTTGCCTGGCTGAGGTTTGTAAAAGACCATAAGGATTGAACCAAAGCGGACTGGAGGGTCTCCTAGTTCGTCTTCTCCGATGAGTCCAATTTCACAGTAGGTGCAAGACTCTGTGGCTTGTAGGCCTCTCCAGGTCTCCGTCTAACCATCAGACGACCATGTGTTGGGCAAAGCTGAAAATTGGACTCATCAGAGAAGACGAACTAGGAGACCCTCCAGTCCGCTTTGGTTCAATCCTTATGGTCTTTTACAAACCTCAGCCAGGCAAAGTACAACGTTGTCCCGGAAGAAAAACTTGCTTCCTTTTGCTCTGACAATGTTCTCCAACTCTGAGAAGTGTTTTTTCCAGCAGGGCAATGCTCCATGCCACACAGCCAGGCCAGTAAAGGTGTGGATGGAGTATCACCAGATCAGGACCCTGTCATGGCCAGCCCAATTTCGAGACCTGAATCCCATAAAAAAACCTCTGAAATGTGATCAAGAGGAAGATGGATGGTCACAATCCATGAAAAGAAGCCAAGCTGCTTGAATTCTTGCGCCAGTAGTAGCATAAAGTCACCCAACGGCAATGTGAAAGACTGGTGGAGAGCATGCCAAGACACATGAAAGTTGTGATTTTAAATCAAGGTTATTCCACCAAATATTGATTTCTGAACTCTTCCTAAGTTAAAGCATTAGTATTGTGTAGTTTAAAAATGAATATGAGCTTGTTTTCTTTGCGTTATTCGAGATCTGAAGACACTGCATCTTTTTTGCTATTTTGACCAATTGTCATTTTTCTGCAAATAAATGATCTAAATGACAATATTTTTATTTGAAATTTGGTAGGAATGTTGCCAGTAGGTTATAGAATAAAACAAAAATGTACATTTTACTTTAACACATACCAATACATAGTAAAACCAGAGAAACTGATAATTTTGAAGTGGTCTCTTAATTTTTTCCGCGGCTGTATATATTATTTATTTAGGGGTACAGTTATATATTTTATCTAATAATGACAGCCAACGTGTGGTGAATGTCAGTGTTGTGAATAGAAACAAACGGTGTTGTGTAAAGTCAGTCGGATGATAATACAAAACAAACAACGCCGATAATACAAAACCACGTTCCAAAACGGTCCGTGTATCTTCTGGCCAACCGATTTTCGTTTTAAAACCAGGAAATGGAAAACGGATAACGAGCCGTCTTCCGTCTCCCGTCTCGGAGTCGGAAAATGGGAAACGAGGAACGAACCTATTTCCCATTTCCGATTTCAAAACGTTTCGAACGTTTTCTGTGGTTCGTGTGCGTGGTTATGAATGGAAATTCGGGTAAATAAAAACAGGGGCAATTTTCCATCACTGATTTTGCATTAATATGACCCGGGACTGGTTCTGTGACAAGGGCCTAGACGCTCGTAGAGAGTCAGTTGATGGTGCATCTTTGGCGGACACATATTTCTAACATCCCGGTGCCTGTGGAGGTTGAAAACAAGGGCCTGGAAGCTCGTAGAGAGTCCGTGGATGGTGCTCTGTCCTATTTTTGACATCCCGGTGCCTGTGGAGGATGAAAACAAGGGCCTAGAAGCTCGGGGCCAGTCAGCTGATGGTGCACTGTCCTCGGACACATTATCTTCACATCCTGGTGCCTGTGGAGGATGGAGACAGGGGTCTTGCAGCTCGGGGCCAGTCCGCTGATGGTGTAGCCTACTATTCTCGGACACTTATTGCTTACAACTTCATCAACGGTAGCCATGATTAACAGACACTGACAAAAGACATCAAGTTCCGGGTCATATTAATGCAAAATCAGTGATGGAAAATTGCCCCTGTTTTTATTTACCCGAATTTCCATTCATAACCACGCACACGAACCACAGAAAACGACCCGTTCCCCGTTTGGAAAATAAATGGGAAATGGGAAATAGGTTCGTTCCTCGTTTCCCATTTTCCGACTCCGAGATGGTAGACGGGAGACGGCTCGTTGTCCGTTTTCCATGTCCTGGTTTTAAAACGAAAATCGGTTGGCCAGAAGATACACGGACCCAAAACCAACGACAAGTCCAATCACTAAATCCAACGCTATCCAACAAACAATCCAACGCTATCCAACACTCCAATCCAACGCTCTGATCAGGGCTTTTGTAGCCCAGCCAATCATGGGGTCCACTCACCAATCACCGTCCATACACCTGCTGTAGAGACAGAGATACAACAGGCATGCAATCTCACGGGGCGGGGCCTAGACCCGCTAGGGTCGTAACACTATCTATTGATTGGTTTAGCATATGGCTATCTATCGTATTGGTTTAGCAAATGGCTACCTTTCATATTGGTTTAGCATATGGCTATCTATCGTATTGGTTTAGCATATGGCTATCTATTGTATTGGTTTAGCATATGGCTATCTATCTTATTTGTTTAGCATATGGCTATCTATCATATTGGTTTAGCATATGGCTATCTATCATATTGGTTTAGGATTCGCTAATAAAGCCTGTATTGTGACCTGTGTGCAGGTATTGGATTGTATTGGAGTATTGTTTTGGATTGAAAAACAGTGACCTGATCGTGTGGTAGAATGAGCTAATAGTTTTGCCTGAACATGGAGCGTCACAATTCCAAATCTTGACAAAATGAAGCGAGGAGGACTTAGTCTACAGCACCGATATCCACATAGATCTTTGCACAGTTAGTGCAAACACATGTAACACTGGTTAAAATATGCTCAATGTATTGGTGTAGGTAGCCGGCTGTCATTCATGTAAGTTAACAACCTCAGGTAAGTCAAGGTTTAAGTTACAATTGCAGTCAAATGCATTACAGTAAAAATATGGTCAAAGTATTGGTGTAGGTAGCTGTTATTCATGTAACGAATCACTCAGTGATTCTCTCTATGCTTACTGTATCTGTATCTCCGCTTTGAAAAATGTCACACTAGTTTCGACGCTGGTTGTCCATGACTATTAAACTATAATGACTATAAATCCCAAAATTATTTTTTAAAACTTGTGTTTGTGGGGTTGGTAAAGAGCGCTGAGGGTTGGTGAGAGCATTTAAGTGTATATTCAAGTGTATGGATAGTCCATAACAAGCACAACGAGACACAGACAAAGTCTGGAAAAAGAGGGAATATTTCAATACAACTTGCTTCTGACTTTTATCTTACAATAATTGCATAGTAATAAGTATAATAACCATTAATCATAATAATCACATAAGCCTTATACACTGGCAAAGTGTAGTTTCATACAAATTCTGAGACGTGACAGATTGATTTGAGGCCAGTGAAGGAGGAGGGGAAAAGGATTAAGAGCTCCATACAATTTGAAGGACAGTATATTGTGGACACTCCAGTGGCAGACACAATGGACACAATCTGTCTGCTTATCGTCAGAATGACCTTCATGTGTTCTTAAGAGCTCAGATGAGCACTTTGAGACGTATGGAATCGTTCCTGCCAGAAGCATGAGAAACATTATAGTGTTTGTGTTTGATGCTTTCAGTTGATCTGCCACATTGCTGTGATGTTAGATTGTGTGATATGCATGCTGTATGTTTTACTTACATTCTATTTACATATCGTCACACAGAAACTCCACACATAGATGGCATCTCAATAAAATTTTAGATGAAGTTGCGCCCCTCAGTGGATACTACACAACATTGCAAGGAGGATAAAAGTCCTCTGTCGTGTATTTGATACTGCAGATAATGCCTTATAGTGCTCACATAATATTGCTCACTACTGATTACCAACTACGGATTGGAAATCACTTTTTTCACTTCATTTTAGACTACACATGCTTGCAATATAGTAAGCTTTGGCTTGATAGTGGTTCTACTATCATCATTATTGGGAAACACACTTAAGAAAGGAGATTGACGTTTATAAGGATTTAAACATTCTTTTGCATTTCTTTCCAAAACATTTACAAAGTCATGTTGATAATGCTACTGACTGAGGCTGTTTTGCCTTGGCAGGAGGAACAGCTGCTTGGCAGATACCATATGCCACCTGCACCCCCCTCCAGAAATAAATCTCCGGTAGATGCAGTAACATCACTACTGAGCATGCTCAGGGGGTGGGTTGAGTCTAGAGACACTGTCTTACCACCAGTTTGAAAACATGGAGAACAATCTACACAGAGTCTTCTGATTTGCCACTGAAGCGTTTTCGATGATTTCCTAACGCTCTTTTACTATGGTCACAGTGGTGCTCTGAAAGAGTTGAAGTTTATCATCAAGGGGAGTGGGGCACCGTGTGAACATTTAACTGTAAAACTGAGCCATTTCACAGGCCTACCTCAAACACCCCATGTTATCTTATTTACAAGCCCAGGTCTAACAGTTCCAAAGGATGACAGTTTAGATGGAGACGGAAGGATGGATTCACTGTATGAAGCACGTATATATCAAAAGTAAAGAAAGAACATACACTTTTTAATAGTTTTATTTTGGACTTGTAGCATTGTAATCTCAGTTATATTTTTAGTCATCAATATTGTGTTATTTTACCTGCATCTACTCCTCCTGTTAGCCTGTTGCTTTCTTATTGTGACACTGTCACACATTACTGTAAACTATGAAAGTTGAAAATATTTAGATTTTACCTCCATCAATTCAAACTAGAACATACATAAAGGGCAAGAAAATTAAGTGATGTGAAATAAGTTGTCTGCTTGCCAGTAATTCACACCCTACTGACCTGAATTATCTGTGATCAGTATGCATGAAATGACATGAAACTGAAATATGACTGAATTAGTTGACTGATTCAGGTGATTTGGGTGATTTTTGCTGGTGGTTCTGCTGTTTGGATCCCAAGGCATGTTCTGTCATGGAACTCCTGTTCAGGTGCTTCTGCTCATGTGTGCACGGAGCAGGTGTCACAGTGACAGGAAGTGATGTGTCTGTAATTGAACGGAGTCGGTGTGTGTCCGTCACACATCAGGTTGACCACACGCTCCTCCCAGGTGGACTCCTGGCACAGAAGACACGCCCTCTCCAGCTGAAGAACTCCACCCTCTTGCTGCCACCTGTGGAAAAAGAGGTGGTCAGTCAGTCCGCTCACCTGGTCTCAGGTGACCACAGGTGAGTCACACACAATCTAAAACCCATTACAAATAAACACACTTATAGTCTGCACATGAGTTTAAGTCCTGCATGCACTTACACACCTCACAAACACACATCTCACACTCATATTGCACATCACTCACATTCACTCAAACACTCCCTAACACAGAATAACACCCCTCACACGTAATGGCATGGTGTGAGTCAACCTCACCTGGAGCTATCGCCACACTGTCCCTCACAGGTGAACAGCTTCACGGAGGTGAGATGCAGGACACAAATGTGGTGACCTGGTGGATGAGAGGATGAGTGGATGCTGAAGGGACCGGTATTCATAGTTAATAAGGATATGCCATAGTCAATAATTCCATCTTATTTATACCTAGTACAAATGCTACTTTTATTAGCGTGTAAGCATTCCTGGGTGAGGGTACTTTGTTTTGACCTGAGGACGGAGGTGAGAATAGATGGTTACACCCCTAAAAATTATGTATAAAACAGCCTGTCCTTTAAGGAATAGGTAGATTATGTTGAGGTGAAACGCTGAGAAGCAGTGTGGATGTTCAGCCTCTGTCTCAACAATGTGTGGCCATCATTGTTCAAGAATAAACATGGGTCATGACTGGCAAATCCACGACTGAGTCTTCCAATATTTGGTATAAAATTCTATCAATGCTCTTGAGGTGCAACTCAAAAACTGGCCAATAAACTCACTATCCCTGTTCCTGTTTAGGATCAGCTAAAATGATTCCACGTCGCAAAAACTTCTTAAAGCATATATAAACATGCGTATTCCGATCATTTACAGTCCAAATTCAAGTGTCTATGACCTTCAGAAGCTGAGATACAGATGCACTAGACATGCCATAAAAGGGCGTGGCAAAATCGTGATGTTCACTCGGGTTACAGTAAATGACAGCACCCTAGTTTTGTTCCTCATGGTCTAAGTAGCCAGAAACCTTGGAGAAATGTCATGCCGCTCACATGGTATTGATACTGGAGTATTATAGTAGGTCTGTCAGTGACATGTTTTTTGTCTTTTCGTTTGCTGATCTGTTTGCAGATGATAGGGTAGCCTACAGCTTTTTTTTTTTTTTACACCGTATGCAGACCGGTTCCATTTCGGATGCTGCATGAAATATGTTAGACATCTTTTCCTGCTACACAGCTAGATATAATGTACTATTTTATATTTTAAAGCGGTTCCATATCCATCGATAGCTATGAGGTCTTGATACATGCTGCAGGACTCAGGAGAGTATGCAGCTATCCTTCAAAACTACGACATGGCATTGGATCTTGAACTTCGTGCGTTTCCGTGATCTAGTTTTGATTAGCAACTCCTCCGAAAGAATCCGATTGGTTGGCAGGGCAAATGATGCACAGTACAACCTGTTTCTACTGCAAGCTCATGTAAATTATATTATCCAGACGAGGAATTCCTCTTGTACAAGTAATTTATCGTCAAAGCTGTCCACTTCTGTTTCAGCAAATTACCTACACCTACTTCTCTGTGACAGGCGGAAAAACTGTCATACTGACAATTAACAAATAGTGCGCGTGGCCTTGCCTCGAGGGTGCTCTCGCGCTTAAGTGGAGCGGCAACACTGAACTGTCAAATTGTCAATCTGTATTTATGATAATATTATAGGCTAAACGGAACATACTTAGCTAAGATTCAATCTTACAAAACATGATAAAGTTACCCTGTATCTCTCTGTTTTATTAGTAATTAACCTGTAACTCTATTTTCGGGTTATTCAAACTGGTAACACAATTAAAAATAAAACATGAATTGGGTAGGAGGTTCTCGGTAAGTTAGTTATCTAGCTAGCTAACTAGCCAGGTAGCTAGATATTTTGCAATTGTTAACTTAGCCTATTACTGACCAAGCATTCAGCAGGCTAAAGATAGTCAATTTTCACTGAATGTTTTTCATTTGACATGGTAGTATCTGACCTATATGATATAGATTTGAATCTTATTTAGCTATGTTAAGTCTTTCATCTGATGTCAATGCATTTGTTTTCAGGAGTCGCATTATGATGAAAAACGAGACTAAGAGGCAACGGGTAAAACTTGGAATAATTATAGTTGCAATGAGCCTATTTCCTGGTAGAAAAGAGCCAGGGACCAGTTAGTTCTTTGGTAACTAAACTTGTTTGTTTTGTGGTAATTTTCCCTTGTTTCAGGAATTCTTCGCCCAGAAAAGGTTACAGAATAAACTTCAAACTTTGGGACTACCCACTTCCCACAAACGAGAGAGCACTGGAAGTATGGATCTGGTTTCATTATTTATTGTAAACCAGATTGCATCAAAGAAATCAAAAACGAGTAAGTAGGACTATTGCCATCCTAAATAGGCCTTATAAAGTCGTTTCCCTGATAAATACGTTCCCCCGTACGGTTTAGCGAATGTCATTTAAAGTATTTTGTTCTCCTTTTAAATCGCTTTTTCATAGTCCCGTATGTCCTGTTTGTGTAGGCCATTGAGTAGTGAGAGTGGTATGTCCCCCCTACAGGTAGACCCAAAGTCACACACTTTAGGGACCCCAAAGGACCCAACAAAGCCAGGCCAGGCGAGCTCTTAGCACTACCCATGAGTCCTTGCTCACCCTCCCGTTTACCTCTTGCAGAGGTTCAGCCTTCTCACAGGTGCTTCATCCTTACCTGATAATTTAATATCTTACCTGTACAGTAGCCTACCTGGTGCATACATTCTGTTCAGGGAACCAATACCTAGAGACTATCATAACATGTTGCCTCAACATTCATGGTATTCCTGTATCTTGTAGCACACCATTTGAGAGAGAGAGGACCTTTATGAAGAAGAGAAACATGTACCTTCCTCTGTTTAAGGAGCCAGAGGTGAGGAGGAATATAGTCTTGCAGACGCTATTCATTCTGGTTTTGTGGTTTTATTTTAATTTAGCCAAAAATCCCCTTATATAAACATACATTGGATCAAAGCCTAGTCTGTTTGTAACTTTAATGCACATTATGTAGTTTCATTACAAAGGTATAACAAAAACATATTTTCTTGTGTCTTTGTGTCAGATTTTCTTAATTTACTGCACTAGTAAGAAACATTACACCTTTGCCTTTAGAATTACATTATGGATTTTGGTTTTAAGAAATCTATTATTAATGTGGTGAGAAGGACACTGTTAGTAAGAAACATTACACCTTTGCCTTTAGAATTACATTATGGATTTTGGTTTTAAGAAATCTATTATTTCTTCCCAATCAAAACTACATATTCACTTTTGAATCAATGAAGCTAAACTTCCTCAGCCGCTTCTGACTCTTTCAGCTGTCACCAGTACTGGAGTCCAACCTGTCAGATAACAGCGCGTCCGACTACCAACATCTTGTTCGTGACTCGTTCAGCCCCCTCTCAGTCGCCTCACCAGTGAGCGTCAGCTCAGCAGGGCTGTTCCTTTCCCATCAGCCTTCACTAGCACACACAACACCTCACCCTTGGGGCATCAAACAGCCCGAGCAAAACCAGGTGTGCAACACACACACACAAATGAACCAAGTTTAAACATTTTTCGGAGACCTCAAAGATATTTCTGTTAGGATTGAATTGTTACTGATTACAGACACATGGAAGTACCAGCATTGTACATATGACTAATGCACAAGTGCCTGTGTTTTAAACAAGTGTAAGTGTTGTAACAGCATACTCATGTTGCTATGTTGTAGTTTAATCCCTACTTCCAACCCAGTGGAGGGAGAGAGAGCAACTGTTGGTCAGGAGATCAGGCAGGGACATCAGCTCACACAAACACCAACACACCAGTTACCAGAGTCCAGTTTGGAGGCATAGAGACAATGTAAGCATGTGTGTGTGTGTGAGCGTATATGAGAGATAGAGAGAGCTATAATTGAGAGATAGATCACATTCCAGGTTTTGGAGGCAAAGAGACAATGTAAGCATTTGTGTGTGTGCAAGAGAGAGGGAGAGTCCAGTTCAGAGGCACATTGTGTGTGTGTGTGTGTGTGTGTGTGTGTGTGTGTGTGTGTGTGTGTGTGTGTGTGTGTGTGTGTGTGTGTGTGTGTGTGTGTGTGTTTGTGTGTGTGTGTGTGTCTGTGTGTGCCTGTGTGTGTGTGAATGAGAGGCCGAGACCCTTTGCAAAGCTACAGTTGTCTATCTAAGACTCCATTTGGCAGAGCCATAGAAGGCAGAGGCGATGATACACACACAGCAAGCTTTCCTCTCTGCGTCTCAGAGAAGAACGAGTCCCAGGAGTCTTTCTTCAGGGAGTTTTGTAATCATGAGTACAACAACAAAGGTAGAGCCTACTCCATCATATTACTAAGTCTAATTGTGTTTTAGTTACATAGTATTTGACTATTTGTCTGAATCTCCTATTAAAATAGTTATAGTTTAAGTAATACAAAAAGACTTTAAGTAAGGGATAATGTATAGAACGCAGGTCATTGTCGGGAAAATAAGCCCCGACAGGGCGAACAGCACCCCGACGCGAAAGCGGAGGGGTGTTGCTTCACCCTGAAGGGGCTTATTTTCCCGACAATGACCGGCGTTCTATACATTATCCCGCTTATTATACGGTTACAACTAAAACAAACAAATTACTTAACACCGTGTGTCTTTTTACAATGCATTTGTTACTATACGTAGTGTTTAAAAGGAGAGAAATAGTTCGCCAAAGACGTTGAACTTCAAAGACAGTTGAACATTCTTTAGAACACAGCTGCTCAACCGTCCGCTGAAACTCCATTGATAAGTTACCGTAGGCTACTACTTGTGGAGTGCTACGAAAGACTTGAATAAGAGGCAAAAAGGCCACTTTCCTTGACAGCGGTCATTAAGTCCATAGCAACGGTCAGTTATCGGAAAATAGTTGACCGCAGAACGTTGGTAAGCCGTGTGAATGGAGCATCAAGTGAATGGAGCATTCTACAGCATTAAGAAGAGCCGTGTAATAAATAGAAATATACAGTATATCCTGTGTCGCTTATCAGTTTGGATGTATAGAGGTGTCTGATTTCTACTACTGTGTCACGAAGCAATGTAATTGCAGAAAAAAAAACAGCTGCGTTTACTCTGTTTAACTACACAAGGGCCTTTAATTTTGATTTGATTTCCAACTGGGTGACAAAGTAGAATCATAGGTATAAATGTGGCTGTCCTCCACTTCTTTTAGCTCCTTATGATAACAGTGTGATGAAGATCCATCTCCCAGAGAAACCTGCCAGCTCTGCAAGAACACAGTCAGTAGTGGTTTGCGCTATGACACACACACACACACACGGCAGCATATATGCACAAATCCACACGTACACACACACACAATTACATTCACACAGTGGTGATGATACTTTTACTGCCTTTAAGGGATGACTCAGAGATCTTCATGTCCTCTGCAGTGGATGTGGGGTAAGTACAGCTATTCTGATCCTAATGAAACTATGCGAAATAGATTTTCATTTGGAGTTAAAGGCTCTCAAATTACAGCCCCAAATCAGAAAAAGTTGGGACGGTATGGAAAATGCAAATAAAAAAGAAAGCAGTGATTTATAAATGTACCTCGACTTGTATTTCATTGCAGACAGTATGAACACAAGAGAGTTCATGTTTTTCTCTGGTCAACTAACAGCAAGGGATTGGGATATTTTACCCTCCACGGTGCATAGAATATTTAAAAGATTCAAGGAATCTGGAGAAATTTCAGTGCGTAGAGGGCAGGGACGCAAGCATAAGCTGGATCCCTCAGACGGCACTGCATCAAGAACCGTCAGGCATCTGGGATGAACCATCACACAGCGGAAACGTGTATGTCAGACAAATCAGTATTTCAGGTCTTTTTTGGAAGAAATTGACGCCATGTGCCCCGAAGCAAAGAAGAAAAGGACCATCCAGACTTTTACCAGCAACAAGTCCAAAAGCCAGGGTCTGTCATGGTATGGGGTTGTGTCAGTGCCCTTGGCAAAGGTAACTTACACTTCTGTGATGGCACCATTAATGCCAAAAAGTACCTTCGAGACGACATCCTTTCCATGGAAGCCATGTATATTTCAACAAGACAATGCAAAACCACATTCTGCATTCATTTCAAAGGCATGGCTGAGGAAGTCCTGACAGTCCTGATTTGTCCCCAATAGAGAGTGTGTGACACATTTTGAAACTCAAAATGCGACAACGAAGACCCCGGACTGCACACCTTAAGACTTGTTTGCAGGAAGTATGGGACAAAGTTGCACCTGAAACTCTTCATCACTTGGTATCTTCAGTTGCCAAACATCTTTTAAGTGTTGTGAAAAGGAATGGCAACATTACAAAGTGACAAATGCTTTACTGTCCCAACTTTAATTAAGCGTTTATTTTGAAGAAATTATCAAATTCATAAGGTAAAACATCAAATAATGTGCTGTTGTATTGTTTTCAATGTAATACAGGTGAAAGTTGAACTGTTTTCAGTTTAAATTTTAATTTAACATACCGTCCCAACTTTTTCGGATTTTGGTTGTAGTTAAAGACTAATCGTTGGCCACTTTCTTCCCCCATAAGAAGCCTTGTTGAGTCACAAGAGAGAGGTGCTGAACAGGATCTTGTGAGACCGGTAAGTCTGTGATAATGATGGGCATTTTAACATTGCTGTGTCTGATGAACTTAGGTATCGACAGTTACCGTATTGGACTGTCCATGGCCCGTGTCCGTGTTACGAAGCTGACATATAGTGGTAAAGACTAGAACTGCCAAAGAGGAAGATGAAAATGTGTTTGCTGTTTTTTGTTGCGTATTGTTTTAAAAAAGTTTGTCTTTGAATGCGTGCATGCTTTTGTGTGTGTTTGTGTGTGTGCGTGTGTGCGTGTGTGCATGCTTCTGTCTGCTTTCTTTTAAAGCAGGTGTTTACCTGTGCAGACACCAGACAAGGTAAATCAATTGAAAATAACATGATTTTTTTTCCTACATGTAAATAAAATTTAAGTTGGAAAATGTCAATGTTACTATATTGATAACATTTACAGTATATTGCAAATGCACTTTAATTAAATTCAGTATTCGTACAGCATTACAAATACATTCATAAATACTTAGTATAGTATTCATAATGCAAACATACATCTATATAACTCCTTAGAAAATAGACACTCATGAAGCATGTTGTTGTATAAGCCCTATATAACTAGTATAATAAAAGCTTGTATTGGGAAACATGACTCCATAAAGAGCATTTGGTTTATAAAAAGCATTCAACATCAGACAAAGATATCATCCGTGCCATTATCAAAAGGTGAAAGAAGCATTATTACGCATTCTGGTGTTTCAAACTCTTTGGGCTTATACTATAACACTGTAACACTTTATGAGTGCAGTCATTAGTATTCATAAGTATGTATATAGACATATGTCAGATGCGATGAAGCATTGTAAATACTTATTCAACCCTTTATTAATGTGTTTATAATGCTTTATGGGTACTTGGTTTAAGTAAGGTGTTAACCATACATTTATTAATGGCTAACGCAATAGAGCAAATCAATAATTTTAGTCTAGTGGGTAAATTTAGTCAATTCCCTCTCCAGGTCATAAGTATGACCAGGTGTCAGTGAGGAGTGAGTCACCCAGTTACTCCCCCAGAGAAGGCTACGAGGGCAGCGACTCTGATGATGTGAGTATAGCACCTGGGTTACTGTAAACCTTTATCCCGCTCTCTGACTCCACATGACATGTGCTTTTATACATTATTTCAATTCAATTTTATTTATATAGGGCCAAAACAACAAAATTGTCTCAGGGTGCTTTACAGAGCCCAGGGCCTGAACCCTCCCAGAGCAAAAACAATGGCAACAGGGTAAAGAAAAAACTCTCTGTTAACAGGAAGAAACCTTGAGCAGAACCTTATACATTATCAGCCACTATTTTTCTTCTCACAAGCTTATTGAAGCCATTTATTATTTGTGGTTTCATACAGTATAGGTGAAGAGATTTTTTAAAGTGGTGGGTGGGTGGGTTTTTGTCTAAAACTAGCAAGACAACAAAAGGCACGTAAAAAGCGTGCAAAGACAAGAGACAAGACAAGTTGTGGCTGATCAATAGCCCCTTATACATGCGTCAATGTAAAGCGGTTACATTGCGCCTACCACGATAGAAACTCGCGAGCGTGTTACAATTGCCTCATGTATAAGGGGTCTAGATGTAAACCGTTAGTTTTTCCGCCGATCGTCTGAGCCTTTCGAGAGAGGTGGTTTACCACGTTAATTCGTCTTACAAAAGGGCGTGTCAAATCAGGCCGATGTGTCATGGGGGAGGCCGTGCGTGACTGGGGGGAGACGGTGACAGGAGGCTAGAAAGTTCACTCCATCATCTCTTTGAAATTCCTTATTCCATGAGTGGTAGGCTACAATGACTGGCTGTTTTAAAATATAACTAATAGCCTAACGAAACAAAATAACGCAGGAAGTTTCATCTTCGACGTTAAGGCTTCTTCCAATACTGACAGCTGACTCATAGCTTGCAGGTTTGCGGGAGACGCGACATTTGAGGGATGTCACTTAATTTAAACCTTTTTTGCTTCCGTTAGTGTGTGTGTGTGTGTGTGATAGAGACAGAGAGGACTCAGTAAAACATCAGAAAACACCGTGTCTCGTAAGCCTTAAACTATCAATCACCCCCACAATGAAATATGCCATTACAGTCGCGACAAACTTCTTGGCATTGTGGTGCGCCCAAAACGCAAGCTATAAACGTAGCCATCCTAATGTAACCAAAATATACCTCTGCTGATATGCCTAACCTTCGTTCTATTTAGAATTTGTCTTAGCACTATGCAGAAATAAAATAGCATCTACAGTGTCAGGATTCAGGCGCTCTCGCCTGGCTTCTATAACGCGCCCTGCTGCACTGAAGGAGCGCTCACTCGCAGCACCTGTTGCTGGAACGCATATAATTCGTTTTGCAAGGTGCTGTAGTCGTGGGAACGACTGGCCTGGTTTCTCCCAAAAGGAAAGTAGATTTTCCTCTGCTGATCCCGCGTCTGTATGGAAGTTTGTAGACAGATTGCCGGGGAGTAAAATGCTCCCTTTCCGTTACGTCTGCTGCTGGCTAGTAATACAGACAGCCGGAAAGGTTAATAAACGGAATGAAATAGCTACACATTACACACGCTATGTTTTAATAAAAGCCACGTTACTCACATACTGGTTAACACTGTTTGTTACAGCACATAAATGTTTGTCGCTACATCCAAACTGCGTCACCGTTGTCCCTCCCTGTGCTCCAGCCGCACCATTTTGCTTGCAATGCGAATCATTTAATTGAAATATGCTTATTGGCATTTGTTGCACCTTAATCATTTTCTACAAACATGATATGCTATGTATGGTGTAGTAGACTGAGACTCTATTCACTACTGCACAAAAACTAGACACGTTTGAAAAACTAGACGTTTGCAATGAAGTAGGTTAACTTTCGCCAATATCTCCGTAAGGGAGATGGGTTATGTGCTCAAATTTCCTGGGATCAAAGAAGACGTTAGTATTCATGTGCAAACTAAAAATCACGTCTCAGGATTGCTGCGCATGCAAGTTATTTCGGGTGTCTCAACTGTAACTAATACCACTGTCATATAATTATGAGTCCAGTAAAAGACGGAGCAAACACAGTTTTCTACCGTTGTTGAAACACATCCACGCGTAGACTCGTTTTCTTTCCATCCGAGAGTGGTTATTCAAAGAAAATATTAAGAACTATATGCTGATAGAAAGAAGGGAACTTTAAGCCACTACACTGCCTGTGCCCGATGCGGATCCACGTTGATGTTGTTAGTAAACAAACCAGGTGGGAGCACATCTCCGTGGTCTTTGCGCATGCACGAGGCAATGTAACCGCTTTACATTTTGCACATGTATACAGGTAACGACAAGAGCCGTTTCCCTTGAAAATCTTCACACCTACACGCGAATACGATACGATAAACTGATCTGATCTCATTGGCACATGTATAAGGCCCTAATGTTTTTGCACGGCTGTGCCATCCTGGAGCACAGAACCATGTAGTTCATTTCCTGGTCAGCTAGTAGGAAAGTCAAGAGTTATGACTGATCATCAGAGAAAGCTCCTCCACAGCTGTAAACCTGATATTACCTTCTAACGCTGCTCTAGGAAGAGGACGACTGCTGTTGCCAGCATAATACCCATGCTGCTTTGCGCACCAGGAAGTGTGTTGAGGTCACGCCATTTGAGAGCTGTAACAGACCAGGGGTAGAGACCAGCAGATTACAGGCCAGGCCTTTCAGTCCGATCATCCAGCGCGACCTGACTGATGGTCAACAGCACTGTAAAAAGTAAGGGATAGCAAAAGAGGCATTGTAGTTTTTGTCTAAAATGTACCAGCTTAACCAGCTTACCAACAGACTAGTCTTGCAATCACAGGTGTGTTCAGGCCATGTACAATCGAAATTAATGGTAGAGTATAATTAAAAGCAAAGCCTGTACCATAAAACAAAAGTTTGTAGAGACATGAAAAAATTCTAAACGGATAAATCTGTGGTATATGTATGCTAACTGTATTGAAAAAAAAAAAATCAGATATGACAAAAGGAATTATTCCAAACTTACTTTTTTCAGTGAAGACAAGGGCAGAACAGTGAACAATTCTGGCCGCCCAAGGAAACATGGGAGGTGGAGCAGGGCTGCAGACCAGTTTGTTCCTACTTGTGCTTCGCAAGGCGACACCCAGAGGCCAGACAGCAGGAGGGCAGAGGCACCAGCAGCACCGCAACCCGCACCCCAAACCAGAGACATGGGCACCCAGACGACCGTCATCCCACACCCCACCCTCAGTGATGCCTCAACTCAGTGCTGCCTCCCTCTGGACATCAGAAACACTGCAACCGAGACGGAGCACCGCCAGGATCCCACATCTCCGCCTCACACAAATGCAGTTCCCTCTCACTCCACCAGGGAGCAGCGTGAGCATGAGAATGAGTATGAGGAGTGTCTACAGGGGTGGCAGGGCTCCGCTGTGACTCTGGCAGAGACACACACTTACCCTCAAGCTCACACTCACACTCAAGAGCGGAACACGCCCTTGCAGGCACAAGGGGGAGCTCACACACTGACTCCAGGGCTCATCAGGTTTGGACCAGTGCCAGCTGTCCCTCCAATCAGCACCTGGGCCCAGCACCGGCCCATGAGGCAGGCCTGCGTGGACATGGACCGTCCTCCCACACCCATTCTGGGAGGAGGATCGCTCTTTCAGCAGGCCGAGGGTAAAAATAACCGTTGGTTTATATAAGGCAATGTATCTATTGTTTTCCCCGGCAGTGTAATTATCACATACAGGCAGGCTGAAGGCACCGGGCGGCTATATGTGGAAGAGATGGAGGAGTCTCTGACACACTTGTTGGCAGGTTACCAAGGTTTCTGCAGTGTTGGCTGCCCAAAGGATTTACTGGAGCATTAAAAATAGCCGCTTAATATTATGAGCAGTTACTCTTCTTTCTTTCTGTCTTTCACACATTTATTTCTGTGTCCCACTCATTACTTTCTCTCTGCTGCCTCTCTCTTCTCACCCTTCATCGCGCTCATTCACATCCTCTTTCTCTCACATCTTTTTTAGCTTTCATTCAACCATCTTCTTTCCCTTTCTCTCCAACATGGTCTTCCACTCCCTCTCCTCTTCTCCTTGTCCACCCAATCTCTTTCATCCTTTCCCTTCCTTCTCTGCCTGTCACTGTCTTTCTGCATTACTTAAGCCCTTCCCTTGGACTTTCTTTGGTTTGTTTCTTTTGTACTCTTTCTCTCCTCACTGTCCCTTCATGTCTCTTGTGTTTACCACGTCATCCCTTCATGTCTTATGTCGTCCCTTCATGTCTCTTGTGTTTACCACGTTATCCCTTCATGTCTTATGTCGTCCCTTCATGTCTCTTATGTTTACCACGTCATCCCTTCATGTCTTATGTTGTCCCTTCATGTCTCTTGTGTTTACCACGTGTCGTCCCTTCATGTCTCTTATGTTTACCACATGTCGTCCCTTCATGTCTCTTATGTTTACCACATGTCGTCCCTTCATGTCTCTTATGTTTACCACATGTCGTCCCTTCATGTCTCTTATGTTTACCACGTCATCCCTTCATGTCTTATGTTGTCCCTTCATGTCTCTTGTGTTTACCACGTGTCGTCCCTTCATGTCTCTTATGTTTACCACATGTCGTCCCTTCATGTCTCTTATGTTTACCACATGTCGTCCCTTCATGTCTCTTATGTTTACCACATGTCGTCCCTTCATGTCTCTTATGTTTACCACATGTCGTCCCTTCATGTCTCTTATGTTTACCACATGTCGTCCCTTCATGTCTCTTGTGTTGCCACATGTCGTCCCTTCATGTCTCTTATGTTTACCAAATGTCGTCCCTTCATGTCTTATGTTGTCCCTTCATGTCTCTTGTGTTTACCACATGTCGTCCCTTCATGTCTCGTGTCTACCAAATGTCGTCCCATCATGTCTTATGTTGTCCCTTCATGTCTCTTGTGTTTACCACATGTCGTCCCTTCATGTCTCTTTTGTCTACCACATGTCGTCCATTCATGTCTCTTTCCCTCTTCACTTTCAAACGTTTGCCATTTTATCTTGTCTCTGTGTCCCCCTGTCTCTGTTCTCCTGCAGAGGTGAGAAGAGAGCAGCCTTCAGTGCTTGGCGCAGAGGAAGACGGACAGGAAGGTGACGGGCGGGTGGCGGAAGAGAGAGAGAAAGGAGCACTGTGTGAAAACCTGGCACTTTCCGCTGCTGCCGTCTCTGAGGCGACGGCAAGAGCAAGAGAGAGGGAAGCAGAAGAAGTGACGGCGGTGGAGAGAGGTGTGAAGAACATCTCAGAGGCCGAGACACTTCAGGAAATCGCAGACATTCTGCTGATGATGAAATGCAGAAAAAAAGAGTCAGTGAGAGAAGATCAGCAGCAACGAGAGAAAAACTAAAAAGACACACAGTAACACCAGACAGATGTGAGTGTGTGTGTGTGCACCCTGAGTGTTCAGAGGCCTTGAGAAGCAGACACTCATCTTAACAGAAACACACACAAACCCATAAACGTACACATACATATGCTAAGATATACAAAAAAACAAGTCTACAAGTCCAAGTTCCAAGACAAGTTTGATATTTTTTATTATTCGTTTTTTCTCCACAGATTTCAGTTTTAAAATTGTCATTAATATATTTACTTTGATAGAATATAAATTTCTAGCAAAACATTTACAGCAACAATATTCAAATGTACTGTACAGCACTGTTGAGGCGTGTGGGTCCATCACTAGTCTTCAATGTACGGTAGAAACACTGCATTTAAAACTGTAGACTGGATGTTCTCCCTTTACGTAAATGAAAACAAAATACTTTAATATTCCTCTGGGCTTTGTGTGTGTGATGTGCATGAATGTTATTGTTGTCAACCAAAGTGCATTGTGAAATTTCAACACATTAACACATGTTGCACTGGGGTCTCATGCACCGCTCATAGGGTACTTCTACAGATCTGCAATCAGATTACCCAGATCTTCTACAGATCTACAATCAGATTACCAAGAGCTCCTACAGATCTACAATCAGATTACCTAGATCTACAGATCTACAATCAGATTGCCAAGATCTTCTATAGACCTACAATCACGTTAAACTAAAAGTTTACCTCAACAGGAGATTTAGACCTATGCCTCCTCTATTAAAACTCTTATGCTGTGCACTTAAAACACGAGTTACGTCACAAGATATACTAAATATCTGTAAAGTGTGCTTGGCTAAGAGACAAGGTCTGTGCAGCACGCAAGGGAAAACAGCAAGCAGACACTTAGTGGCTAGTGAATTCTGTTGTACTTTAGTCACTAAACGCCCTGACTGATTTCCTCTATTACCTTTGAAACAGTGCAAGTTTTAAGGATATGTGCTCTGCTTCGTGTGATGCTGAATAAACAAACACATTTCAATACTACCTGCTTAATTGAAAAAAGAAATCCTACATTAATCACAATAAGATCAGTCAGTTACAGTATAAATCTTATGTGTAAGAGCATGGTACTTTTGTCATTTTGTACAATAGCTACAATTCCGCTTTCATTTAACGTTACCGATAATACACAGGTTTAAGTTTAGCGATGATGTGACAACCACTTTCCAGGTCAGCTAGCCACATAATTGGTTTGCCTGTCTACCAGACATACACTCACTCACAACTACAATATAAAAACAGAACACTGGAGGGAACAGTTCTCTTTGTAATTTCAAAACAAATACTCTCACCTAGTCACGTTCACAAACAGATATTCTATGCCTTTTGTACATAGGGCTATGAAGGAAGACGAGAAATTAAATTCAGCTTAAAAAATAAACAAATGCAAACATTGTACTGGTATGAGGGCTGAATTAAAAAAAAAAGCAGTTAAGTGTTCTTGAAACCATTTAAGACCAAATAAATATGGCATCTGGCATACAGCCATTAACTGGGTTGTTTCGTTACTCTGAAAGAAAATGTGTCAAGTAAAACCTCTGAACAGAGGTTCATTAATTCAAAGCTCATTTTGAAAACTCATACACTACACTACATATCTTTATTCAGCGTCCATCGTTGCGACCCTACAGACCTGATACAGGTGTGCAGAGGTAACTTCTCTATAACTATTTTGTAAGAACAAGTAAGGTGGCCACCACACAAGCAAATGGTACACAAGTCACTGGACAACCAATAACCCACCTGAGGCAAAACGTCCATGGCCGACTGCTTCTGTTTTCTGACAAAATGCTCATTAGACAAAGGCAAACTGGTCTAAGCACTGAATGTTACATTTTAATACTCCCTGTCCGTATTATGGTACCTGAGGTACCCTTTGTTGGGTTATATCGATGACCTGGTAGTCATGTACTGTATGTTGTTTTTGAAAGTAGGCCCGGGTCAGTAAGAACTGTAGTTAGACTTAAGTCTCAATTTAGACGGATCAGACTATACAGCCTGTAAAGGCAGCAAATTAGTGTCCACCCTGATGTAAGTTGATGTTGGTATAAACTGGTCGACATGTTACAATACACTCACAACAGTAAGAACACTTCTGTCAAGTATGACAGTAGCACGTGTGCAAACTTAAAATGGTGACACTGTTCATTAAGACACTGATAGCTTTGTACTATGCTGAAGTCTGAACTTTTAAATAGGATTATCCCCCAACCTTCACCGTGTCTTCATCCTCTAGTGGTGATGTCATAACTGAGACAGAACCTGATTGGGCAGATAGGGTCCACCCATCATGAAGGTGTAGAACAACCAATCACCTCCAACCTCACACCAGAACATGGCCCTGGGTTGAAGAACATCAGACATCATGGTGTATGTGAATGTGTTTGACTTTATGTACGTATGATCGTGTTTGTGTGTGTATATGTGTACACTTGTGCGTTGGCAGGCTTCTGTAATCATGCTTCCCCCAGTCTATTCCACATCAGAGGCGTCGTTGTCAGACAGGTGGTAATTGCTACCTTTGACTCTAATGTACTCCACCTGCCGACCCTCGTCAGAGTCGGAAACCCCGCAAGAGCACAACTGATTCTCAAACAGGGACTCCACTTCCTCCAGCCGACGGCCCTTTGTCTCGGGCAAACAGCCATATATAAACACAAATCCCAGCCAGGCAAGGCTGGAGTACAAGAAGAATGCCCCTATGGAAAAAGATAAAACAAGGTTCTGTTACTGGACTACAATACCCACAATGCAATGAGCCTAAAAAAATCAGGTTTTGCACATTGAATATAATCCAATCCAAATACTGCATGTGAATTGAGCAAATGGAATAACATACTGTATGTTGACAGACTTTTCTACGTCTTGTGGGGCCATTTCTATTCTATTCTACATAATGTCTGCAATATGTAATGAACCCATGAAGACAACTACATGCAAAAAGCCGAAAAGAAAGTGTGACGAAAACGAACTAATGGGACTATGCCTAATTTCTCCCTACCCCGCATGTCCCTTTACTTTTAGTCTTTTGATCGTCCCTCGAATCCTGATTTCAAGAGACATTTGGGCTGGTTTCAAGCTTTCAAAATGGTGTCATCATTGCCATCCCACATATCACCACTGTGGTCCCCAGACATACATATCGCATTACAACTGACCCCACAAGACTAGACTGACTGCGACTGACATCTGAATGGCACTCTGCCTGGCATGTTTACCATAGTAGGTCAGGTACTGTGCCATGTGGAGGAATGTGAGGGATACCAGGACGTTGAAGGTCCAGTTGACCCCGGCTGAGCAGGCATTTCCTGTACTTCTTGCCCACAGAGGGTAGATCTCAGAGTTCACTGTCCACGGCATCGGACCCATGCCTGATGGCAGACCAGAAGACACTCAGAGGCAGGAAGGAGATTCATTATTAGTGCCAATGCTAATTGACATAGCGCTATAGCTACAAAATTACAATTTCATAAAAGATCATTCTTTTTGAGAACAAACTGAAAGACTCCAAAGGTTCTAAATATAAAATTTTAGGTTGCAAATCTTGTTGCACACCTCTGGCTGTAGTTGAAAGAATCTCACACTGTAACAATATAAAAATAAGAAAGGGCACTTCCTCACAATTTGAATCACTTAAAAAAACGAACCTACTAGAGTGATAGACAAACCACTGAAAATGTTATTTAATCAAATCTTTGCCAGCCTGCTGCTCACCTGGAGCAAAGGCGGCCAGATAGAGCACGAGGCCCAGGAGCACCAGCCAAGAGTAGGAGGTGGGGCAGAAGTTGTAGGCCCAGTAGGTCTGATCCCTCATCACAGTCATGTTAGAGCACCTGTGGAGACAGCACACACACACACACACACACACACACACACACACACACACACACACACACACACACACACACACACACACACACACACACACACACACACACACACACACACACACACACACACACACCTCTAAACACCAGATCCCTTATCACAGTCACGTAAGAGCACACACACCCCTCACCTGTCCCATGCAGTAGATGTTGTGGTGACCGGCAAATACACACACACTCTAACACAAATACACACTCTCGTAAACACACACATACATGCACTCATGAGACACACAAACACACACATATGTATACACATACACACCCATGCCCACAAATATAGTCAAATGATATACACACTCCACCTATCAAGCACACACACACTTTCTCAAACACACACACACTCTCCTCACCTGCCCCATGCTGCTCTCTCGGTGGAGCCTCCATTGACCGGCTCACAGGAGGAGGAGAACACTGCTGACCCGTTCTCACGGTAACAGAAACCGCAGCTGGGGTCCAGCATGCACGGCTCACATGACCTTTGGGGAGGAAGGAGGAGAAGAACACACACCTTAGCTTCAAATAACAAACAAATACTGCTACACCTGCTCTGCCTGGCTACGGTCAATCGCAGTAGAGGGGAAACTCTAATTCTGAACTATCCAATGTCTGTCTGCGGCAAAGAAATATGTCCAAACAGCCCGCTGTATTCTACATATGGTGCAATACAGTCATACAAGCACTTGATACGAGATGGTATCACTCTCAATCATCTGCAAAGTCATCTGGCACAGACATCCTGTATCTCTCTATATACAGCGCTATCATCTAGGCCTACGCCTGTCAAAAATCCATAAGCCATGTCTATGGCACAGACACGTGTCTATGGCATAGGAAAACATCTATGGTACAAGCACACGTCTATGGTGCAGACACACTTCTATAATACAGACGTCATGTCTATGGTGTAAACACATCCGTACTCCATCTGCCATGCTTGTTGCACAGTCACATCTCTATACCAACTTTCATGCTTGTCATATGTTTGTCTCATCAGCCACACCCATAAATGGGACACAGATATCTATAAACCATCACATATCTGTGAACAGCAAAGCAATGTGTCAAAACCACCTGCTATGTCTGTCTGTAAAACCAGTCATGAAGACACAGCAGGACAAATCTCCTCTGTCTTCATCTGCCAACACCTACTGTTGAGGCATAACATTCCCTCAACCGTCTTCCATGCTTGCCTATAGTAAAGGCACCTCAGGCCTATCTCCTATGAAGTGCTTTCAGACAATACGTATTGATCAGGGCACTATATGAATAAATCAAACTGAATTGAATTACATGAATCTGTCTGCCCCAGACTCATACACATGTCTTCAGGGATTCCGACCAGCATGGGTGTAGCGCCCTATACGACTGGAGAGGGATATGACTTCATCACAACTGTCATATTTTCCGAATGTAATTTCGTTCCTCCAGGAATTAGTGACTGTGTAATGAGTCTGCTGTCCATGTTCCTCCCCCATATGCTGAATTAAATCTCACTGCAGCGTCTGCTAATGCATCAGGTCTGTGTGTGTGTGTGTCTGTGTGTGTGTGTGTGTGTGTCTGTGTGTGTGTGTGTGTGTGTCTGTGTGTGTGTGTGTCTGTGTTTGTTTTCTTGTGTTAAAAGCGTCTGTTTGTTCAGACTGCACACAGATGTTTCATAAAAAAAGCCACTCAACTGCCTCAGGAAGACACACACGCATGTGTTTCTGTAAGTGTACATGTGTATTATATGCATATGCTGCACGTGCATTTGCATTAGCATGTGCAAGTGTATGTGTGTGCCTGCATGTGTGTGTAGGTGTGTATGTGTGTTTGCATGTCTGTGCCTCATCACATTTGGAGTCTAAATGCAAATGCTTCTGACACATTCCAAAAATGATCGCTGTCACACACACACATGCACACACACACACACATAATGATAATGCCCACGTAATTGCCATGACTGTCTGTCCAGAAACACACAACATTCATTCACATCCTTCTGCTCTGATTTTCTGCCCATGTCACAGTGACCGCCTGTGGGCTCTGGGTAAGCAGAGGAACACGGCCGCACACAGACTCAGTGTGAACACGGCTGCCTATGTGAAATGACAACCAGGCCTCTGTGATGTAATCCACTGCAACAGGGGCAGTGTTGCCAGGCCCCATGCCTGCCAGAGCTGATGACAAGCCCCAGTGAGGAAACTACAACCCCAGTCAGGCTCTATCAATACAAAACAACCATATCAGACCAGAGATTAAACTACAACCCCAGTCAGGCTCTATCAATAAAAACAATCCATATCAGACCAATGGGCCATGGGGAAGGATGCTGTTTAAAACAAATAACAGTATTTTAAAAAGATTTGGTTCGTTGAGGAGATGCTGCTGCAGTGTGGGTATGCGAGCACCAGCATTTGTTTGCAGGGTCACTGATTCTGTTGTCCTGAGTTTCTTAGCTTAGTGTTTGCTTACACCATGTGTGTATGTGTGAGTCTGTGAGAGTGTGTGCATGTGTGTGTGTGTGTGTGTGTGTGTATGTGTGTGTGTGTGTGTGTGTGTGTGTGTGTTACAGATGGGGTGAAGGACACTGTGGTCTAATGGCTGCTGTGCCATTACGCCCACATTACCGATAATCACCTGAAAGCAAATATCTGTCTTTCTCGGCCACTCTTCGTCTCGTTCTGTCTCTCTCCATCTCTCTCTATCTCTCTTTGTCTTTCTCTATCTCTCTTTGTTGCTCTGTCTCTTTCTCTGCCTCTCTGTCTCTTAACAGAGTCTAATATCAAAATGTAACCAGTTCTATAGCCAATGCATTATGGGATCACACCATCTGTGTGAATGCATCTGCATCCATTGATAATGATGATGAGACTGTTGCCACAGTTACTAGCAGCCAATGAGGAAGACTCACCACACAACTTGGAGTTGTGCATTATGGTACCACCAGGTCACAACCAGGGGACGAGGGAGAGAGTAGGCAAAAAAGAGTGAGAGAGAATAGAGATAAAGATAGAGGTAACGACAGATGAAAGGAAATGGTACCGAAAGAGAAGAAATGGAGACGTGGAAAAAAGGAGAAAGGGGTCAAACAGAGGGAGGGAGGGAGGCAGGTACTTACAGATAGGCTGAGCAGGAGGAGTTGGGTGTGGTCGGGTCAGTTGTGTTGAGTGAAACTGGAGGGCTGTGCTGAGCAGAGAGCAGGAAGCCCAGGGCCAGCAGAGACAGACTCAGAGCAGTGCCTGAGGGGAAACCACAACCAGTAATTCAAAACCAGTAGGCCTTAACCAGTAGGCATCAACCAGGCCTCAACCAGTATGCATCAACCAGACATCAACCAGTAGGTATCAACAAGTAGGCATCAACGAGTAGGCATCAACCAGACATCAACCAGTAGGCATCAACCACTTTAACAACACTACAACACTAACACTTTAACAACACTACAAAACAAGCACTATCAACGTTAAGTATGACAACCAATTAACCTTACAAAGAAACAATCCAGTGGGAATACCAACATCACTCTGATTGCGCTCTTCAAACAGTACTATAAATACATTGTATTAAGTACCAGTGCTATCAATACAAGGCATGACTGTCATTATAGTAGAAAAGAAGGGACAAGGCTGTCACTGTATGTAACAGTCACTTACAATCAACCATACTACAACTAAGCACTAGACTTCAGCTTCTTCTTGAGACTTCATCAGCACATGGTCTGGATGGAATAGAAAAATGTAAATGAGCTCTCTACCCATAATGCTTTGCAGTAGCGAGCATGTTCCTTACCCATGATGCTCCCTAGGGTGAGTCTGCGGCGGCCCAGCCTCTCCACCAACCACACGCCGAGCAGCGTGAAGAGGAAGTTAGTGAACGCAGTGACCGCCACCAGCCATATGGCCAGCTTATCGTCCCGCACACCTGACATCTGCAGGATGGTTGCGCTGTAGTACCTGAAGAGAGAAAAAGAAAAGAGAGGAGAGAGAGTTGTGTGTGTGCTAAGTATAGGACAGGTTAAACGCAGAGGATTTGTCAAATACAGAGGCTGATTCTCACTGCTCACTGAAAGTGTGTGTGTGTGTGTGTGTGTGTGTGTGTGTGCATAGGCGTCAGTTACGGGGGGGACATGTCCCCACCACTATTCATGATTTGAATTTTGTCCCCACCACTCTTAAAAATGTGCAAACCAATTGCGACCGAAAAAACCCACCAGGGTAGGCTAATCACATAGCGTTTACTGTCTGATATACTGTCAACTCCTATAGTTCACGTCCTGCTTTTCAAGCAGCGATCTCTCAGCAGTCATGAGTGCAACAAATAGCAAAAGCTCAGATTGTGGATAACCACTTGGTTACATCAGCCTTTGGCGAGGTGTGCATGGCTCTGCTATTGTTTCTTACCGTAGAATGCCATTCTAAACGTCATGCATGTTACGTTTTATAATACGCCTAATGCTACTTCAGATGTATTTTTTCGCTTCAATATCGTTAAAAGAATAAGATATTGTTGGAGGAAGTTTGTTTTGTTGCAGCAGGCGCTGTCGAGCGGCTGTTCCAATAAATCCATGTAAATGTTCGTAATTCACAATAATGTTTGATAACCACCTGAAGAAGTTGTATTAATGTTTCCCCATGTGTTGTCTACTGCTCATTTTACACTGTTTCTCCAAAATCCGTTTGATCGATGAAATACTGTGTTCATTGGTACGTTTTCATGACAACATATTGTAGCAACCCTTAATGTGTATTGTACATCATAAGTACATTCGCCTGCGTCTCGCAGAATTGCATTATCAATGCTTCTGACTTTACGAAGGTAAGGGGGAAGTCAAGTCATTGTTACACCGCTGGTTGATGCTCAGTACCTCGTTTCATTTCATACACCCTTTACAGTCTGACATTGGGTGTCTAGTAAACTTTGTTGCTGTCAAGAGAAGTGTTAAGTTGCCAATTCTGTTCTTTGTCCTATGTGTATTAGTATTAGCCTACATATCCCGAGCCAATACCCTGGTGTTCCCAACACCATTTTGCAAAACAAGCCAAAACACGATCTTTTATTGTTCGAATGGGATTTTCAACACCTGACAATACACTGTAGAGCATATTGTAATGCAACGTTGAATGGATGAATAGCTTACATAAGGGTACCCAGTACTTTTCAAACCACACTCAAGCTTATGGTTATTGTCCCCACCACTTCTAAAAACAAACTGACGCCCTTGTGTGTGTGTGTGTGTGTGTGCGGGTGCGTGTGCTTGCATGAGTTTGTGTGTGTGTGTGTGTGTGCGCGTGCATGTGTGTGTGTGACAAATAAAGAGAACTTCATTGCCAGAGAGGAAGTCAGAGAGACAGGACATATACCAAGGGCAAGGAATAATTTTGAAATAGGGAGAGAGTCGAACAAAGGGAAAAGAAAAGCAGACTTTTTATGAAATTGCCAGTAAAAGATGAGAGGGGAGAGTATCCACTAAGACATTTAAGGACAGTGTGAGGAGCTGGAGTCATTTCCTGCTCCCCAAAGATTTTCTTTCCTGCTGTGATTAGCCAGCCAACTAACAGCGGAGCACAGGATCCTGAAGACAAGAGTAAGGAGTCTCTGGAGCTAATGAAGAGAGAGAGAGGGGGGAGAGAGGGTGGTGGGGGACAGGGGGGAGGTGAAAAGAGGAAGAGAAGAGAAGTGTGAAAGAAGAGAAAGGATGTGGGCAATCCTAGAACCTCAACTAACTACCACATCCCAGATGGCAGGTGACTGTGGAACTGATGTGGTCCTGATCTGGTCTAGATGTGGCACTGATCTGGTCTAGATGTGACCTGGTTCTGTTCAAGCTCTATTGGTTCACTGTTGACCTGAGATCTAAGCCTGATGTGTTCCAGCCTCAGCTGTGATTTTGGCTCCCACATGGAGAAGCAGCAGCCAGTATGGAGACGGCTGGACCAATTACAGTATGGAGGAGAGATTCACTACCCTGAGTTAAATTAAACTGTCATCTTCACATCTGCATCCGCTGCAACACACACACACACACACACACACACACACACACACACACACACACACACACACACACACACACACACACACACACACACACACACACACACACACACTGCTGATTACATCTTTTCAGACAGGGTGGCAGGATGGAGAGAGAGAGAGAGATGGAGGGAGAGGGAGAGAGGGAGGGAGGCAGGGACAGAGAGTTAGAAAGTGAGCTAGAGAAAGAGAGAGAGAGAGAGAGAGAGGTCGAAGAGGAGTAGGAGATTGTGGTATTGTTGGTAGGGAGGAAGAGGAAGAGGAATTGTGAAACAAGGGGTAAAGAAAAAGGAAAGAATAAAAGAAGGGAAGAGACTAGTCAGGAGAGAGCAAAATACACCGAACACCCCACTGTACCCCTCTTCCTCAACCCTTTACTCCTTACCCCCCTCCCCCACACACACACACTCAAGGCCACCCTCCAGATCAAAGTCATCTCCATAGCGCCCATCGTCATGGAGACATGTTGTGTCCTCTTGCTGCACACAGCTGAGGTGGTTAACGACTAAGAGTTGGGTGGGGAGCATGGGTGGGGAGCATCGGTTAAGTGGAGAAACAGCCACTTGAGCACGACTGTTTTTCACACCTACTAAGGTAAAACCTTCCCTCGCTCTTTCATTCCTTTCTTCATCCCTCCCTCTCTCTCCACCACTCTTTCTCTCGGTGGGGAACAGAGGAAATTTGCATTTTATTTTTAACTGCAAATGGGGGGTAGTCACAACACTGCCAGCTAGCATAATTTCAGATTTTCATTTTCTCGCTGTTTCTCACTCCCCCTCTCTCTCCCTCCCTCCCCTCTCTTGCTCCCTCCCTCCCTCTCTCTTTCTGTCTCTTGTTCCCTCTTTCCCTCCCTCTCCATCTCTTCCCCTCTCTGGCTCCCTCTTTCTATGTCTCTCTCCCCTCTTTCTCTCTCTCTCTCTATCCCTCTCTCTCTCTCCCTTCCCTCCCTCTCTCTCTCTAGCCCTCTCGCTCTCAGACGAGACAGCTCCAGACTGAGTTGCATTTACATACCTCTCATTTCCTTTCTGTGTTTCTGGCTAAGTTAGTTCTGCTTTTAGCTTTTAGAGTGAGGAAAGGCTGCTAATAATGACACTAGGCTAAAGACACGCCTATGCACAACAGCTCACATGACACACACATGTACATACATATTAATGTTTTTTTTCCAAAACACGCTAAACATGCTAAGAGAATGAAATTTTAAAAGAGAGGTGATAATTATTTTGAGGCAATTGGGGAAACCGATCAATTCAAAAGAACCTCTAGCAGACAGGGGGCCAACAGAATAACCTACTTCGCCAGAATTCAGACTGATTTAGTGTTTAGTAACAGACCTGAGTTTCAAAATCTTGAAATATGACATAGAGACAAGGTTAGTGGGTTGTTTGGTACGGTAGGTGGGCACTCTCCTCACTGACATAGAGACAAGGTTAGTGGGTTGTCTGGTACGGTAGGTGGGCACTGTGTTCGATGTTCTGTGAGACGAACTAAGGAAAAGCAAGAACTCCTAAGCTAAGAGAGAGACTCTGTTGCTATGGCTACAATCAAATCTCATGCACAAACTTGCTGTCAGTGACCTCGGTGATTGGTTGATGAGTTAATAGTCTGTGCCAGTGACTATGCATGCACTTCATAACCCTGTAAGCAAAATGACGTCCCCTAGACGTCCCGTAATGGTCTCTCTGAACGTTCTAAAAACGTAAATGTGTATGGTTCCCGTGACAACTTTAGGACGTTTTGCACGACGTTCCAAGACCGTCCCGAGGACGTTGCGGTGACAACTGGGAAACGTTTTCTATAGGTCCTGGGGACGTTATGCAGGACGTTGCAAGCACCTCCCGAGGGCATTGTGGTTACGTCTGGGGAACGTGTTTCTATAGGTCCTGGGGACGTTCTGCAGGAAGTTGCAAGAACGTCCTGAGGGCATTGTGGTGACATCTACAAAACCTATTTTAGACGTCCTGGGTACGTTATTCAAGGATGCACCGCGGACGTAGCAGGCACGACCGTTTTTGCTGAGCTAAATGAAGAAAATAAAATAATAATAGATCGCGGAGCCGTCATTTTGCTTACAGTGCGCACACACACACAAGTTCAAGTTCATTTATATTACACATTTCATATGATATGCATAGACACAGACGATTACAAACTTGATTGCGGGCATGGGAATTGAACCGTAAACCTTCCTATTACTAAACGAGATCGCTACCTACTGTCCTAACACTGTCTGATTACTATAGTGCCACTTTAACAGGTTTATCACAGTGTGAGACAGCCAACAAACTTAGTCTTTTTTTCCGAGGGTTTGAGGAAAAGCATATTGTAGCAATCTCAGTCACTACGCATTGAGGGTTTTCCGTAATGATTCCTTTTTTAATTAACATCCATGGCACATCCCGGACGTGCGGGCAGGGAGGCAGAATAAGTAGCCAAACTAAGAATGATGAAATAAAATAAATATGAATGCTTCTGTACTGATCTGTGCTATAAATGTAATGTCTGCATGATTCCAATACAATGCATACATAGGAAGGTGACCAAGTGTCTAGCTTTAACATATTGAGCTTTCCACAGGCCTTCAAAGATGGTGCAACAGAACGAAGAGCTCACCGGTCAAATTGTCTGATTGGAATTTCTTTAAAAATCCCGTCTGGCAAACACAATTTTGACAACAATCCTAATATTATGTAAGGCCTATAAAGCAAACGTGCACTGCCCGCCTTATTATGTTTAAAAGGAACAGGCTAATCTGCCGTTAGAAAGTTATTTAACAACACGCATATGCTGCATTTTAAAGCGCAAACCCTCGGTTTCAAACGAGGAGCGAACTGAGTGAGAAGGATCCAACATGGCCAAGCAGACTAGCCTTAAAAGCTTTTTTTCAGAGGCCAAAAACATCTGATGAGGGTAAACCTTCTGACGAGGATGAACCTGTAATACCTGCAGTGTTGCGCGTTTCCTTTTATTACCGTGCGTGAGCGCACGGAAGAGCCGAGAGCGGTATTGCAGACAGAGATTTTGAAAAATTATAGCACTCGCCTCATATTGAAAATTGGAGCTGTGAACGTAGTTCAAAATTATGAATTATCAACAATGAACTGAGCAAGTTCATGTAGAAAGTGAACTTTCCAAACACTGAATACCTGAAGCCCTAGATGTTCGAACAGCATCACCAAAGAAAAAGCTGAAATGTCGGGCGTTTATGTCGTTATGGAGTGACAAGTTCTCTTGGCTCCGGTGCGAGGTAATTGATAGTCACAGTAAAATGTGCAAAGGATTCACAAGAGGGTCGAATAATTTAAGAATCTCTGCTCTCATTGAACAGAGCAATGACCATGTTGCGGCGCTCATTTTAACGCCACAGCAGGTTGCGCTTAAAGGCCACTTATTGACGCGCATCAGACATAAATGTTTTTGTTTCCCATTGTAAACTTAGGAAAATAAACATGTTGCATTCTAAACTACCTGATTATGTTATTATTTAAGCTATGCAGGCCGTCAGTTTTCTTCAATGGGCTAATTTAGAAGCAGAAATAGGCTAGATATTTGGCCGGCTTATCATTAAAATGTCGGGCAAATGAAAATCATTTTTCTCTAGCGGAACTTCTGGTTCAGAGAGGACCATCAGAGGACCAAATAAGAACGGTCCCTAAAAGTCCGTTTTAAGGCTCATGCGAACGTCACGCAGAGGACCTGCAGGTAAAGGTTACGGGACGTCATTAAATGACGTCCTGGGGACGTGTGCTGAGTGACCAAATTATAACGTTCCTTAATAGTCCGTTTTAAGGCTCATGCGAACGTCACGCAGAGGACCTGCAGGTAAAGGTTACGGGACGTCATTAAATGACGTCCTGGGGACGTGTGCTGAGTGACCAAATTATAACGTTCCTTAATAGTCCGTTTTAAGGCTCATGCGAACGTCACGCAGAGGACCTGCAGGTAAAGGTTACGGGACGTTTTTAAATGACGTCCTGGGGACGTGTGCTGAGTGACCAAATTATAACGTTCCTTAATAGTCCGTTTTAAGGCTCATGCGAACGTCACGCAGAGGACCTGCAGGTAAAGGTTACGGGACGTTTTTAAATGACGTCCTGGGGACGTGTGCTAAGTGACCAAATTATAACGTTCCTTAATAGTCCGTTTTAAGGCTCATGCGAACGTTACGCAGAGGACCTGCAGGTAAAGGTTATGGGGACGTTTTTAAATGACGTCCTGGGGAGGTGTGCTGACAGACCAATTTATAAGGTTCCCTAAAAGTCCGATTTAAGACTCATGCGAACGTCACAGAAGGACCAAACGTAGACTTGCTACGAACGTCAAAAACGTTCTGGTAACGTCCTCTAGCGAACGTTGTGGCGGGGACCAATTGGGGACGATTGGGGACCTTGCGAATGTCCTGTTAACGTCCTGGGGACGTTCCCTGTTTGCGGGGAACCTACCGCAAAGAACGATAAATAACAATATATTTGGCATGAAATACTAATGGATGGACAACCCACAGAGCGAATATCATCGAAAAGTTTTCAATATGCATCTGTGTGATGACACTTTTGTGTAGACAGGCGCAAGTTTACTTGTAAAATAAAATGTTACATTCACTGTGGTACTGCGTTGACTGGCATTAGGGCTATGGTAGCTGGGTACTGTGTGGAGATGTAGCTGGGTACTGTGTGGTGATATAGCTGGGTACTGTGTTGACTGACATGAGAGCTAGGGTAGCTGGCTGTGTGGTGATGTAGCTGGATGTAGCTGGGTACTGTGTGGTGATGTAGCTGGGTACTGTGTGATGATGAAGCTGGGTACAGTGTGGTGATGTAGCTGGGTACTGTGTGGTGATGTAGCTGGGTACTGTGTGGTGATGTAGCTGGGTACTGTGTGGTGATGTAGCTGGTTACTGTGTTGACTGACATGAGAGCTAAGGTAGCTGGCTGTGTGATGTAGCTGGATGAAGCTGGGTGAAGTGTGGTGATGTAGCTGGTTACTGTGTTGACTGACATGACAGCTAGGGTAGCTGGGTACTGTGTGGTGATGTAGCTGGATGTAGCTGGGTATTGTGTGGTGATGTAGCTGGGTATTGTGTGGTGATGTGGCTGGGTATTGTGTGGTGATGTAGCTGGGTATTGTGTGGTGATGTAGCTGGGTACTGTGTGGTGATGTAGCTGGGTATTGTGTGGTGATGTAGCTGGGTATTGTGTGGTGATGTAGCTGGGTACTGTGTGGTGATGTGGCTGGGTACTGTGTGGTGATGTAGCTGGGTATTGTGTGGTGATGTAGCTGGGTATTGTGTGGTGATGTAGCTGGGTACTGTGTGGTGATGTAGCTGGGTACTGTGTGGTGATGTAGCTGGATGAAGTGTGGTGATGTAGCTGGGTACTGTGTGGTGATGTGGCTGGGTATTGTGTGGTGATGTAGCTGGGTACTGTGTGGTGATGTAGCTCGGTGAAGTGTGGTGATGTAGCTGGGTACTGTGTGGTGATGTGGCTGGGTACTGTGTGGTGATGTAGCTCGGTGAAGTGTGGTGATGTAGCTGGGTACTGTGTGGTGATGTGGCTGGGTACTGTGTGGTGATGTAGCTGGGTACTGTGTGGTGATGTAGCTCGGTGAAGTGTGGTGATGTTTCTGGGTACTGTGCGCTGGAGGTGGACATAGATTAGTGCTGTGGGCTGCTGCTGCTCCCTGCTCCATACCAAACCCACATGTGGTGTTCTCACAATCCCATGAATCACATTTCTACTTCTCTCTGGCTCACCCCACTCTTTCACTCCCGTTTATATTTCCATCGCTCTCTGTCTCTCTCCATTCAGCCCTATAGCTTTTTGTATTTCACAGATGTATTTCATTCTTCACGTCTTCCTCTTTCTTTTCCGTCTCCCTCTTTCCCTCCTTCTTCCCCTCTCTTCTGTCTTTTTCTGTCCCTATCTATCTCTCCCTCTGTCCCTGAATCTTTCTTTCTCTCTCCCACTGTCTCTCCACTTTTGGTCTCTCTTCCTCTCTTTCTTTCTCTCTCTACCTCTCTCAGTCCTTCTCTCTCCCCCTCTCTCTCTTTCCTTCCCTCTCTCCTTTCAATCTCCCTGTTCTGTGTTTGGCTTATCATCTCTCTCTCTCTCTCTCTCTCTCTCTCTCTCTCTCTCTCTCTCTCTCTCTCTCTCTCTCTTCTCCCCCCTCCCTCTCTCTCTCTGCTGCATGAGAGCCGGCCCACACTGAAAGCTGTGATTGGGAACGCAGCAGGTTTTTAAATGCTTCTCTCGCCTCCTGCTCTTCCAGCCTACTGGGACTCCATTTAACCAGAGGATTCTTTTGATAAGTGGACTATCTTGGCAACAAACACGCACATACACAAATTCAGGCAGACACAGAAACACACTCACTCAATTTCCAAGGCATACCAAACTGTTTCTCAAATGCAATGGATTCACACATCACCGATAACAATTATACATAATGAGATATATGTGTTATAGGATGTATGAATAATATGATAAACATTAAAAGCATCCCTGTAAATAAAACATAAGAACATAACCCCGCAAACAGGGAACGTCCCCAGGACGTTAACAGGACATTCGCAAGGTCCCCAATCGTCCCCAATTGGTCCCCGCCATAACGTTCGCTAGAGGACGTTACCAGAACGTTTTTGACGTTCGTAGCAAGTCTACGTTTGGTCCTTCTGTGACGTTCGCATGAGTCTTAAATCGGACTTTTAGGGAACATTATAAATTGGTCTGTCAGCACACCTCCCCAGGACGTCATTTAAAAACGTCCCCATAACCTTTACCTGCAGGTCCTCTGCGTAACGTTCGCATGAGCCTTAAAACGGACTACTAAGGAACGTTAGAATTTGGTCACTCAGCACACGTCCCCAGGACGTCATTTAAAAACGTCCCCATAACCTTTACCTGCAGGTCCTCTGCGTGACGTTCGCATGAGCCTTAAAACGGACTATTAAGGAACGTTATAATTTGGTCACTTAGCACACGTCCCCAGGACGTCATTTAAAAACGTCCCGTAACCTTTACCTGCAGGTCCTCTGCGTGACGTTCGCATGAGCCTTAAAACGGACTATTAAGGAACGTTATAATTTGGTCACTCAGCACACGTCCCCAGGACGTCATTTAAAAACGTCCCGTAACCTTTACCTGCAGGTCCTCTGCGTGACGTTCGCATGAGCCTTAAAACGGACTATTAAGGAACGTTATAATTTGGTAACTCAGCACTCATCCCCAGGACGTCATTTAAAAACGTCCCGTAACCTTTACCTGCAGGTCCTCTGCGTGACGTTCGCATGAGCCTTAAAACGGACTATTAAGGAACGTTATAATTTGGTCACTCAGCACACATCCCCAGGACGTCATTTAAAAACGTCCCGTAAACTTTACCTGCAGGTCCTCTGCGTGACGTTCGCATGAGCCTTAAAACGGACTATTAAGGAACGTTATAATTTGGTAACTCAGCACTCATCCCCAGGACGTCATTTAAAAACGTCCCGTAACCTTTACCTGCAGGTCCTCTGCGTGACGTTCGCATGAGCCTTAAAACGGACTATTAAGGAACGTTATAATTTGGTCACTCAGCACACATCCCCAGGACGTCATTTAAAAACGTCCCGTAAACTTTACCTGCAGGTCCTCTGCGTGACGTTCGCATGAGCCTTAAAACGGACTATTAAGGAACGTTATAATTTGGTAACTCAGCACACATCCCCAGGACGTCATTTAAAAACGTCCCGTAACCTTTACCTGCAGGTCCTCTGCGTGACGTTCGCATGAGCCTTAAAACGGACTTTTAGGGACCGTTCTTATTTGGTCCTCTGATGGTCCTCTCTGAACCAGAAGTTCCGCTAGAGAAAAATGATTTTCATTTGCCCGACATTTTAATGATAAGCCGGCCAAATATCTAGCCTATTTCTGCTTCTAAATTAGCCCATTGAAGAAAACTGACGGCCTGCATAGCTTAAATAATAACATAATCAGGTAGTTTAGAATGCAACATGTTTATTTTCCTAAGTTTACAATGGGAAACAAAAACATTTATGTCTGATGCGCGTCAATAAGTGACCTTTAAGCGCAACCTGCTGTGGCGTTAAAATGAGCGCCGCAACATGGTCATTGCTCTGTTCAATGAGAGCAGAGATTCTTAAATTATTCGACCCTCTTGTGAATACTTTGCACATTTTACTGTGACTATCAATTACCTCGCACCTGAGCCAAGAGAACTTGTCACTCCATAACGACATAAACGCCCGACATTTCAGCTTTTTCTTTGGTGATGCTGTTCGAACATCTAGGGCTTCAGGTATTCAGTGTTTGGAAAGTTCACTTTCTACACGAACTTGCTCAGTTCATTGTTGATAATTCATAATTTTGAACTACGTTCACAGCTCCAATTTTCAATATGAGGCGAGTGCTATAATTTTTCAAAATCTCTGTCTGCAATACCGCTCTCGGCTCTTCCGCGCGCTCACGCACGGTAATAAAAGGAAACGTGTTTACCCTCATCAGATGTTTTTGGCCTCTGAAAAAAAGCTTTTAAGGCTAGTCTGCTTGGCCATGTTGGATCCTTCTCACTCAGTTCGCTCCTCGTTTGAAACCGAGGGTTTGCGCTTTAAAATGCAGCATATGCGTGTTGTTAAATAACTTTCTAACGGCAGATTAGCCTGTTCCTTTTAAACATAATAAGGGCAGTGCACGTTTGCTTTATAGGCCTTACGTAATATTAGGATTGTTGTCAAAATTGTGTTTGCGAGACGGGATTTTTAAAGAAATTCCAATCAGACAATTTGACCGGTGAGCTCTTCGTTCTGTTGCACCATCTTTGAAGGCCTGTGGAAAGCTCAATATGTTAAAGCTAGACACTTGGTCACCTTCCTATGTATGCATTGTATTGGAATCATGCAGACATTACATTTATAGCACAGATCAGTACAGAAGCATTCATATTTATTTTATTTCATCATTCTTAGTTTGGCTAGTTATTCTGCCTCCCTGCCCGCACGTCCGTGATGTGCCATGGATGTTAATTAAAAAAGGAATCATTACGGAAAACCCTCAATGCGTAGTGACTGAGATTGCTACAATATGCTTTTCCTCAAACCCTCGGAAAAAAAGACTAAGTTTGTTGGCTGTCTCACACTGTGATAAACCTGTTAAAGTGGCACTATAGTAATCAGACAGTGTTAGGACAGTAGGTAGCGATCTCGTTTATTAATAGGAAGGTTTACGGTTCAATTCCCATGCCCGCAATCAACTTTGTAATCGTGTGTGTCTGTGTCTATGCATATCATATGAAATGTGTAATATAAATGAACTTGAACTTGTGTGTGTGTGCGCACTGTAAGCAAAATGACGGCTCCGCGATCTATTATTATTTTATTTTCTTCATTTAGCTCAGCAAAAACGGTCGTGCCTGCTACGTCCGCGGTGCATCCTTGAATAACGTACCCAGGACGTCTAAAATAGGTTTTGTAGATGTCACCACAATGCCCTCAGGACGTTCTTGCAACTTCCTGCAGAACGTCCCCAGGACCTATAGAAACACGTTCCCCAGACGTAACCACAATGCCCTCGGGAGGTGCTTGCAACGTCCTGCATAACATCCCCAGGACCTATAGAAAACGTTTCCCAGTTGTCACCGCAACGTCCTCGGGACGGTCTTGGAACGTCGTGCAAAACGTCCTAAAGTTGTCACGGGAACCATACACATTTACGTTTTTAGAACGTTCAGAGAGACCATTACGGGACGTCTAGGGGACGTCATTTTGCTTACAGGGAAGTGACTACTCTTCTCACAACTCCCAATAGACAAGAAACACAGGGCTCACTAAAAAAAAACTTCATCCACGGTTTAGTCCAACTCAACCTGATAACTAAGTATAGAGCCATTTGGGATCCTTAAACGGCCCCTAACATTTTATAAAGGTGTACCCCAAGTACTGATGGAAAACTCTGTAGTCTAAATCTCTTTTCTGATTTGTGTCTTTACCTATCTGCTCCCGAGTATCTTACTGCTGGGGAACCCTGCTTCTGCCCCTGAGCTGACAAGGGCCGCTGAACCTTCAGTAGAGGGAGGGAGTGGCTGTGGATGGGTGCAGTGGGGAAGAGATAGGGGGCGCTGTCTCCCCAGATACATCAGTTACCACCACTAGGATGCTGTATGAGGGGTGTGTGAGAACTGTGACAAGACGTGTGTATGAGTGTGTGTAGGCTTGTGTGTATGTCCAGTGTGAGGTTGAGACGTGAATGTGTCTTCTATTTTTGAGTGATGTACAGTATATGCATGGTGTGTGTGTGGAAGGATTTGTGTGTGAGTGTGTGTGTTTGTGTGTGTGAGTGTGTGGATGTGAAACACACAGACATATTCATTCAGTGTATTCACAATGTTTGGATACAAATATTGCATTCCCTAACGCGTTTTGTAAGAGAGGAGACGAGCTTCCAGAATGCAGCAGCATCATGTGAACAGCCCACAAAGTACTGCAGCTCTCTCCCACTGAGGCAGGAATGATGCTGCGCCCAGCACGTCCAGGAAAAACCACACACACACACACACACACACACACACACACACACACACACACACACACACACACACACACACACACACACACACTACATGGCCAAAGTGGTTGACAATAGAGGGGGGGTGATTGTAATAACATCAAAACACACTGTGGTGGTGAATCTGAATGAGCTAATTGTGAGTCTGTGTATGTGTGAATATGTATCTGTGTGTGTGCATGTGTGTGTGTGTCTGTGTGTGTGTCCCCGTGTGTGTGAGTATGTATGTGTGTGTGTGACTGTGTGTGTGTGTGTGTGTGTGTGTGTGTCTATATATGTGCATGTGTGTGTGTATGTTTGGGTTTGTGTGTGTGTGTATATGTGGGTTTATGTGTGTGTTTGAGTGTGTGTATGTGTGGGTTTATGTGTTTGTGTGAGTGTTTGTGTGAGTGTGTGTGTGTGTGTGTGTGTGTGTGTGTGTGTGTGTGTTTGTGTGTATGTGTGTGTGTGTCTGACAGAAAGAGAGAGAGAGATAAAGAGATGGAGAGAATGAATGTAAAAGGACAGGTGAGAGAACATCAATGAGCTTTGAAACCTTTACCTTTAAAACCTTTACCATAGGGAGTAAAAGAGAGGGAGAGAGAGAGAGAGAAAGAGAGAGAGGGTTGGAAAGAGATAGAAAGCTGGACAGAAGGAGAGAGAGAACACAAAGAAATAAGACAGAAGAAGAAAAGGGAATTACACAGAGAGGGACACTCAGCAGAGTAGAGTAAGGAGAGAGGGATGAGAGGAGAGCTGGAGAAGAGGGGAAGAAGAAGAGATGGAGCAAAGGACATAAGATAGGGGTGAACAGACGGGGGAAAAGGAGAGCAGTAGAAATGGAGAGGTGAGGTGAGGAGAAGAGAGAAGGATGAGAGATGAAGGTAAAGGGAGGAAAGAGAAGGAGAGAGAGAGGAAAAAGGGAGGAAGGAGAAGGTGAGATAGAGAGGAAAAAGTAACAGCTGTGTCCAGAAGGGGAGCAGCATCTTTACCATGGCAACAACTCCTCTCCTACCTACCAGAATCAGAACCTCTAAGGATTTGTTCAGGTACACACAAACACACACACACACACACACACACACACACACACACACACACACACACACACACACACACAAACACACACTCACACAAACACAGAGATAGTATATATCCCCCCCCACACTTACACACCCACAAACGGGCACAACATACACACTCTCACATAAATTACATTACACCGTACCACTCACATAACACACACACGTCAATCCCAGCTGACAGCACACACTCACACTCATACTGGTCCCCACCACTAGTACCCACCCCTCTCACACCAACCAGTCCATTCCCTTCTGACTCCAGATCAGGAGTGACAATGTGGCAGAAGAGGAGGAGGAGAGTGGAGAGGGAGGAGGAGGAGAGTGGAGACATTGACAGAGAACACAAGACCAAGAGAAATAAAGGTTCTGTGAATTACAGAAGCAGAAGAGACTAGAAAAGAGAGAAGAGAGAAGAGGACAGAATAGAAGATGAGAGGAGAGAAGAAGAGAGGAGAGGAGAGAAGAAGAGACTAGAGGAGAGGAGAGGAGAGGAGAAGAGAAGTAAAGAGAGGAGAAGAGAGGAGAAGAGAAGATCAGAGTGGAGTGGAGAGAAGCGAGGGGATGAGAGGAGAAGGGAAAAAAGATAGAGAAGATACTGGAGAGCCAAATACAAGAGACTAAATGGAAAAAGGCCACAACAGGAGAGGAAAGGAGAGATGAATAGACAATGAAAAAGAGTAGGAAGAGGGAACAGAGAGAAGTCTATTAAAAGACTGGGGATGGGGGGATGGAGAGGTGTGTGTCTTGTCGCACGTCTGAACCATCACCACTGAACTCCATTAAAAACAGTGACAGGCGCCCACCTATACTCCCCACACACACACACACACACACGCACATGCACACGCACATACACACGCTTACACGCACACACACTCACACACTCACACACATACACACACACAGTCATTCAAAGTGTCAGACAGCTCAGGTTGGATTGTTTTAAAATTAACCTGTGTGTCTGAAGTGAGGTCTTACGCCACCGTCTCCCCTCTGACTACTCTCTCTCTCTTCCCTTCCTCTCCCTCTCAGCTGTCTGTCTGAAGGGGCAGAAGGCAGTCCCCAGTGCAGGACTTCACACTGTGCCAGGGAGGTTCTCCAACACATTCCCATCCAGCCCTGCTTCTTCATCTACTGTATACCTCAGTTTTCTTTCTCTCCCATCTGTCTTTTTTTTCCATTGATTTTTTAGTCTATTTTTCCCCTAGTCTCTGTTGCCAGTGTTCCTTTGCCCCATTTTCTCTCTCAGGCTTTTTCTCCTCTCTTCCTCTTCACTCTGCCTCTCCATCCCTCCATCTGACATATTGTTTCCTTTGAGTGATGCTCAGGGGTGAAGAGTTCGGGCTGAGAGGAGAGGGCAGGTCGAAGGGAGAGAGAACGGAGAGAAGGAGAGGGAAAGGTGGGGAGAGAGAGAGGTGGGGAGGGAGAGGGAGAGAGAGAGAGAAAGGAGATGGAGAGATAGGTGGGGAGGGAGAGGGAGAGAGAGAGGTGGGGAGGGAGAAAGAAAGGGAGAGAGAGGGTGAGGGAGAGAGAAAGGGAGAGAGAAAGGAGAGAAGGAGAGGTTGGGAGGCAGAGGAAGAGAGAGGTGGGGAGGGGGAGAGAGAAAGGGAGAGAGAAAGGGGAGAGAGAGAAAAGAGAGAGAGAGGGAGGGAGGAAAGAAGGAGGGAGGAGAGAGAGACAGGCAGAGAGATGAGAGAGGGAGGGAGGTCTAAAATTAACCGAGGAGGCGACAACCAGAGTACAGCTCTCTGATCCCACCACAGCGAGAAACACAAAGAACAACACCAAATCTACACACACACACACCCACCCACACAGACACACACTTCACTCATACGTTTAAACACAGAGAGAGAGATAGAGAGAGAGAGAGAAACACACATACAACCACCCTCCCCAAGCAGATTTCTCTGTTAATTTGATTAGATGGGCCCACTAAGCAGCAGGCTCTGAGCCTAGTCTGGACCAAGTCTGGGTCTAGTCTGAGCTGGATCTGTTGTGGATCTGGTATGAATCTGTTGCTGTCACAGAGACAGTAGTTGCCTCAGATGAACTCTTCACTTGCAAAGAGAAGTCTACCTGCTGAGTGGGAACACACTCAGTTATAATGAGGACACACACACACACACACACACACACACGCGCACGCACACACACACGCACACACACCCACAAGCACACACACACAGGCGCGCACACACA
>NC_137912.1:19464796-19552296 GCF_963457725.1 Sprattus sprattus | reverse complement strand
GTGTGTGTGTGTGTGTGTGTGTGTGCCACTACAGGCCACGGCTGACCTTTAATAGTGTTAATTGATAGTGGCATCACAGTAGAATGGCTAATCTCATTATGACCCTCAGATCACACTCGGGTCTGACGGTGCTCATTCGCTTCCAAATGAAAAAACAAAGCGAGCGAGAGAAGGGAGAGAACAAATGATCACTTGTCCTTAAACTGAAAACATACACAGAGAGTGATTAGAAGAAAATCACTTATGTTTCCTACTAGTTGAACACCAGCTCATCCAGAGTGAGAGAGAGCCAGAGTAGGAGTACCGTAATAGAATGATTAAATTTCAAATGGAAAAAAGAGCGATAAAGAAAAACTGAAAAATATAGAATTGAGCATTCATACTGGTGGAACAACAGCCCTTCCATGTCAGAGAGCTACAGTAAAGGACATCATGTGACTTGATCCAGAAGGCAAACAGAAGGCACAACCAGCAGGCGCCTGAGAAGATATCTGAGCACAGATATGCTTTGGGCCGGGTCTTCGTCTGTGTCTTTCTCACCACACCGATCAATGTCTCAAACTGGCATAAAATCAGTCTGACCCTCAGAGAGCCTTTCATAGCGGAGAGATATCGACAAACTCATCCCCGGGCCAGCCACGCTTGGCCTGACAGACAGCCTTATTCAACCACGATGGCATCTCACAGACAGCTGGTGTGGGAGTTTGACATTTGACACCACTCAGAGATCTCTACAGAGAAAACGCAGCACACAGCACAGCACAGCACAGCACAGCACAGCACAGCGCAGCACAGCGCAGCACAGCACAGCACAGCACAGCACAGCGCAGCACAGCACAGCACAGCACAGCACAGCACAGCGCAGCACAGCACAGCACAGCAGAGCAGAGCACAGCACAGCACAGCAGAGCAGAGCACAGCACAGCACAGCACAGCACAGCACAGCACAGCACAGCACAGCACAGCACAGCACAACAAAACACAACACAACACAAGACAACACAACAGAAAACAGCACAGCACAGCACAGCACAACACAACACAACACAACACAACACAACACAACACAGCACAGCACAGCACAACACAGCACAGCACAGCACAGCACAGCACAGCACAACACAGCACAGCACAGCACAACCCAGCACAGCACAGCACAGCCTTGATGCTCTCTTGATGATCTCTCACTCTCACTCTCACTCTCACTCTTACTCTCACTCTCACTCTCACTCTCACACTCACACTCACACTCACTCTCACACTCACACTCACACTCACTCTCACTCTCACTCTCACTCTCACTCTCACTCTCACTCTCACTCTTACTCTTACTTTTACTCTTACTCTCACTATCAGGCTGCTAAGTATCTACACAGCAACCGGATCAGGACATAAAACCCAAGTCGGATAACATAATGCTGAATCCCACAACACAGAGCTATGATACACTGATAATTAGTGTTCAGCCCAGCTCCCTAAAGCTTACCTCTTCTCTCTACCGGATGGTGCAGCCACAAGGAATCAAAGCCTATGCAGAACAACTGAGATATTTGCAAGACACCATGCACATATCTAAAAAGCGGTCTGTAATGTATGACAGACAAATATTGACAGAGATTTTCCCATTAACACATTTCAGATGTATAGAAAATAAAACAGCAGTCTTTGGACATTACTGTCAAGACTACAACTCTACAACTGAGCGGTCAGTGAGAGGAAATGTTACAGTGTTTTTGTCAATGTGTGTGTTTTTGGAAGTGGAGTCCACCCCACCGAGGTGGATGAAGGGAGAGGTGCGATAATAGCATCCGCACAGCTTCCATCTAACATCTGGGTTTGATTGATCGGGTCTGTCATCTCCTGCTTCCTTGTCTGACAAGACCTGTCAGGGTGCAAAATGACAGCTGGCCAAAGTAAACACTTACACACACATAGGCACACACACACAATAACCGACAGACAGACACACACACACATCATTTTTCTTGTCTATTTTTTCTCCTGCCCTCCCATGTCACACACATAAACACACACACACACCAAAGTGCTTGGCCGTACTTCAAGCGGCTGAGTTGCCTAGCAACTGCACATACCCCGAGATTGTTTACAGTGCTGGAAAAATAGTTAAACTCTGTAGACTAGAGGATCTGAGCAAATAGAGCTGATATGGGCCTGGAGAGGCCGCACCCACTAAAGATAGAGGGGATCGCCACAAGACACACACTCCACACACACACACACACACACACACACACACACACACACACACACACACACACACACACACACACACACACACACACACACACACACACACACACATACACACGAAAGGACAACACAGAGCCTACATTTTGGCTCTCAAAGGCAAATCAGCAGCAGTTTTTTTCATCCAATCAGATTTCCTGTCTCCCGCTTCCTGCTATTAGCCTAACCTAATGATGAAATCAACTGGGTCGTAGATGGAATTAAGATTTCATAGGCAAACTAAAACACAGGTTTCTTGGATCCCTGCCATGCTATTTGCCTCCTCACTGACACTGATCTGTCATTTAACCTGACTCTGAGACCAGGTGTAACAGGCCAAATTGACCCCCGCCCATATTAAACCTGGGTATTCTTTGGCCCTAGCTAGATTAAACCTGGGTATACTTTGGCCCAGGCCAGAGTAACCCCAGAGATAAACTGTCCTAGGCCAAACTATACCCGGGGGTGTAAAATAGCCTAGGCCATACTATACCCCTCCAGGCCAGAGTATACCCCAGGGGTTAAACTATCCTAGGCCAAACTATACCCAGGGGGTTTAATTAAGCAATAAGGTTCAAGAGGCAGTACTGTATCGTCAATAATGTACTTGTTTGAGGGTGTTGTTAGGCCCGACGCGAAGCGGAGGGCCGGCAAACCCTCGAACAAGTACATTATTGACGATACAGTACTGACTCGAGTACCTTATTGCTTTTATAACACGGTTGCCAGCGACTTTATAAATATTAAGTAAAATTAAATTATAAACAGTAAGCTGCCTTTCAGCACAAAAAAGTTCTAGCCACCAAACATTGTGTATCGGATTTCAGTAGTCTAGATAAAATAGTCCCCCTTTGTGTGGCTGTTGCTATGCAACAGACAAACAGCATTGGGAAGGAATGTCACGTCTGTTAGCCTAGAACCAAGTTTGTTGATGATTAGCTAGGAGATCGACATTGATCTCGCACCATTTTATTCATTCACATTGCTCATTTTATAAAGTTGCCATTAAAATAACAAAATCGACAATGGGACACTTTCAACTTTTAATATTTGTTTATATTGATTTGGATATCGCCACTAACTCTGAGGGAGGCGTGTGAGAGCAACGTTATACTTATTAGCAGCGAGGCTAGCTAGCTACTATGTGTTTCAATGGATTTTTCGTCTAAGCGTTAGCAACAACCTACAACTAATATTCGAGAGCTTCAGTCAAGACCTACAATACTCTAGTCTACAACATTCGTGTAGCACATTAACAACTAACCGAGTCAATGTAGACATATAAAAAGTCGTGTAGATAGTTTAATTCACATACAATATTTCCCACTAACAGGCTCAAAACACTCCGCCATCTTGGTTCGATTTTTTTTTTTTTGAGTGCGCACTGATATGGAACGCTCAGGTAAATGTAAACAGGTCGTACAGTTACTATATCGCTAATTAAAGCACACCCCGGAACTCACTCTCAGAAAGCTTGATTTCATCTACCCGTGTTATAAAATATAATATACCCTAAATATACCCGGGGTATAATCTAGCCTAGGCCCCTTTTACCCCAGGTATAGTCCGGGCCGGGGGTATACTATGGCCTGTTACACCGGGGTTGTAAAATAGCCTTGGTCAGTTTACCCCTCCAGGCAGGGCCAGTCCTTTCTATAGGCGACAAAGGCTGTTGCCTAAAGCGCCAACTAGAGGGGGGCGCCAAAAACTGTTTTTTTGCCCCCCTTCTATTTCTCCAACCAATATTTTTACATTCAAAAATATGTTTTACATAAGGGGGAAATTTCCCTGAAATCTAAAGAAGTACGGGTGTTGTCAGAACATGCTAGCAGATTGATGGCTATGGGTCGACTGTGGGTCCAACGGACAATAGAAAATTGTATTAATAATTTTTTCGAAACTTGCATGCGCCTAGTGCAGTACATTCTTAATATACTCGGTTGAATGTCCAGGTTCTGTATCCCTCCTCCACTCCCTGAGATGCCAAGACATGCAAGAGACGTTAGATGATGTTGTTATCAGTGTTTAACTTTGAACATTTATATTGTAGTGAGGACTTGCTAGTCTTAGAACTTTCAGGATGTAGTATGGCTGATCTTTGTGGAAGTCATATATTTTTTCTGGTTGAAGTAATACAAGTCTATGATTTAGAGTTTTAAGATTTAAATCAGTTAGCTTTCTCACTTAACTTACCTGACAAAGCTGAACCCCCAATAAAATGTTGAAAAATTAAGTAATTCTTGTCACTAAACACTACTGATATTATAGAGGTATAATCTGGCCTGAGGGGTTATGAATTGGCCTATCGGAGTATAATTTGGCCTAGGCCATGATAAACCCAGGGTACAATCTAGCCTAGGCTCCTTTAACCCCAGGTATAGTCTGGACTGGGGGTATACTTTGGCATGTTACACCGGGGCGTTGGCCAGTCTCCTCAGCTCAGTGCTTGGTGCTGTGACGTATCGCAACCCTGTGTGCTAAACTGAGCTCTTTTAGTAGGTTTCTGTTACGCAACTGAAAGTGTCTCGTGTATCAAGTAGTGGGACCACGCCATAAATCCCGCACTGTAGGGCTCTGTGAAGGACATACACACAGTGGCCACACAGTACAAGAGAGCGAGATGAACACACACACACACACACAGACACACAGACACACACACACACACACACACACACACACACACACACACACACACAGTGGCTGAGTACAAGAGAGAGAGATGAACACATACACACACGGGCTTGAAGGAGAGCAACACTTACATGACGGTGTTGATGCCTGCAAGCTGTTGGAACATCTGAAGGCCGCAACCCACAATCAGTGCCCGCCGAGTAGGGGGGTAGGACAACATCCTCCAGATTACTGGACCCTCTGAAGGACAGAGAGAAAAAGAGAGAGAAAGGGAGACAAAAACATTTGAGAGAGGGAAACGACAGACATTCGAGGGGGAGGAGGCAGAAAAACAGATAGAAAGGAAGTTTTATTCAAGACATTAATCTACTCGATGTGTGTATGTGTGAGTGTGTCTGTGTGTGTGTATGTGTGTGTGTCTGAGAGACATTTAAGAAGGGGATCTGTTTGCTGACAACCCAAAGTACTCACACACACTCACATGTACACGAACATACACAAGAGAAAGCAATTAACACGCGCACACACCTTATAATTACACACACACTTCACACCTGCTAAGACACACAAACATGTGAGCACACACTCATTCTCACCAACAAACACACACACACACACCTCACAGCAGCACACCCAAAGTATGGTTGAGCAGACCAAGAGGATCAAGGCAATGAAGGTGTGGTCATAAGCTAACAAGCATGCAGCTAATTACACACAGGGAACTCGTCAAGCTAATTATTCACTTGTTTAATTATCAGCCAATTATTACCCACGAGTACTCATTAGGCTTTCGTTCAGTGTGTGCATCCATTTGAAACCAGCCCAGAGTGCCATTCAGGGCCACGAGTATCATGTGACCAGTGCATCACATCACACACCACTCTCTCACAAACACACACACACACACACACACACACACACACACAACTTCATGCAGAGTGTGGCCATTAACACACAATACTCTATGCAGCTCTGGTGCCATGTGGACGAGCCTGTGCTTGGGTTTGAAGTATCAACACAATGTTAAGTATCATCACAATGTCAATATGTAAGTCATTGCAATGTTAAATATCATCACAATGTCAACAGCTCACCAAGTATCTTTCTCTGCACAGAGATGTACACCAATTATGTTTTGAGTGACAAATATTTAAAAAATAAAAAAGGCCATATATGATATATTAATGTCTTATTAAATGTTATTATACATATATTACCATCAACAACATATGTAATACAATTGTTTGTTGCACAGACGCAATATAGACAGCTCATTTGCCAGAACAAACAAATGTCCTGGGTCTGTGTGGTTTCTCTGGGCAGGAAGTAAGGGCTAACCCAGCAGGTCCCAGAACTGAACATGCAAACCACCAATCATATATAAATGTGTTATTACTGAGAAACATCTGGACAATGACTATGCATTCCAGGGTTTTAAAGTATTTCTATGTATATTTATATATTTTATGGACTTATAGTTAACATACATATACATACATACACACATCCCTACACACATCCCTACATACATCCCTACATCCCTACATCCCTACATACATACATACATACATACATACATACATACATACATACATACATACATACATACATACATACATACATACATACATACATACATACATACATACATACATACATACATTAACAATTACAATTACATTTCAAACACATGTCAACCTCTATGACTATGACAACGACTATGATGTAACAGTAAGGATAGAGAGAAATGCACAGCATTTGTTTAGGTATCTGATCAGGAAGTGAGTTCAAATCCATGAGGTCTTTAGGATTCAAATCCTGTCACTTCTTTTACAAACATTTCTGATACAATTGATAAACAGATGTGATAATCTAAAACAGAGAGCAGAGACAGACACAGCCACAGATACAGCACTGACTGAATCCACTCTGGTCAGGATGTGAAGACAAGCCGAGGAGGTCCCTGGACATCCCCCAAACCACACACACACACACACAGCTGCACCATAAGACAAGCCCAACTCAACCCCCCCCCCCCAACCGGCCCCCACAGCATTGAGGTAATGGCCCTGTAATGAACCGACCATTCTGTTACCACGGACACACAGACCCACTACCTGTCTCCACATACCTGCCCCCCTGTAAGAGAAGGAGACTAAAGGCTGATTTATGCTCGGGAACGTAAGCGTAAGCGCACGTCTTGCGTGCGTCGGCCCCTTTTTCTAGACTTGCGTCATTTTTTACGTAAGGTCTTACGCGAGCCTCGCAGCCTGCATTCTATCAACGAATGTTACGAGATGAGGTTACTAAAATATTCTGCATGTCTACTCAGTTTTACAGTGCTTCCCAAGTAAAGGTTTGAAAAGAACTTCAAGCTTCAGACTTTCTGTTAGGGAACCTGTTATCTATCTGCAGAGCAAATGTCAGGCTCATACAAAAACATTAACGTGAATTAATTGATGCTAATACCTAGCGCGGTCTCTACAGGATTCCCCATATACGTTAGCATTAAGCTAATTAAGAACGTATTTTCTACCACAGCAAAACATGCAATACTATGTGATTGTTTTTAGAAAACGAATGCTACCTGATGAGATTACTAAAATGTAGTCTGCATGTCTGCTCAGTTTAACAGTGCTACCCAAGCAAAGGTTTGAAAAGAACTTCAAGCTTCAGACTTTCTGTTAGGGAAACAGCTTTCTATCTGCCAAGCAAATGGCAGGCTCATGACAACACGCGCAACCTTTGGGAGCATGAACTGCACTGAGTAAATTTTGCGCAACAATTAACCCCAACGCTGAAGCAAGCAGCCGCCTTTAGTGCCCAAATGCTAATGTCTGCACGTGCTTGTGCATGTACGTGTGTGTGTGTGTGTGTGTGTGTGTGTGTGTGTGTGTGTGTGTGTGTGCGCGTGTGTGTGTGTGTGTGTGTGTGTGTGTGTGTGTGTGAGTGTGTGTGTGTGCATGTGTGATTAGGTGTGTGGAGTGTGTCTAAGTGAGCTGAAGAGATTAGCCATCATGTAATCAGGCCAGAGATGGTCCACAGCGGCAGGGTGCTTTAAAGGTGAGGGGGAGGCAAAGGAGCTGTCAGCAGTACATTATTGCTTCCTTACTGGGCCTTACTGGGCCTTACTGCTTAGAGCTCCTCCACTCCAGGCGCACGGACCCAGGCCTCTAGATGGCTGATGGATGTGACTTACAAGAGAACAGATGAACCGACTGAAATTAGTGCCTGATTGAAATGTTACCGTAGTAACCAACACGATGCATGCACTGCTGATGTAAAGCTCTCCTTGTTTTTGTTCTATTCTCTTTGTCCATACTAAGTGTTGTAGAGTAAAAACAGTGTTGTGTGTACAGAGGGAGAGATATGTACAACAAAAACAAAAATAAAAAAATGATTTTCCTCCAGGGGTTTACGCTTTCATTAGCAAGGCCTGAGGCCTCTGAAGATGGTACAGAAGAATAAATGTTCTAAGCATGTTTAGATCCCCTTGTTTGATCATTCCCATAGATCCCTGCAGCCCTGTGTGTGTGTGTGTGTGTGTGTGTGTGTGTGTGTGTGTGTGTGTGTGTGTGTGTGTGTGTGTGTGTGTGTGTGTGTGTGTGTGTGTGAAGCGGGAGACAGGAAATCTGATTGGATGAAAAAAACTGCTGCTGATTTGCCTTTGAGAGCCAAATGCCAAATTTGAGGCTCTGTGTTGTCCTTTCGTGTGACGTGTGTATGTGTGTGTGTGTGTGTATGTGTATATGTGTGTGTGTGTGTGTGTGTGTGTGTGTGTGTGTGTGTGTGTGTGTGCGTGTGTGCGTGTGTGCGCGTGTGTGCGTGTGTGTGTGTGTGTGTGTGTGTGGGGTGGGGGGTCTTTGAGGTATTTACTCTTCTCCTGTGTGTTGCTGATGTCAACGCTGCCAGAAAGCGGTAGATCAGGCAAGATAAACCGCCAAACCCAGAGCTTGCTCAGCCAACAACCAATTTGTGCATGTTTGTGTGTGTAAGCATCTGGTATTAATGAGGAGAATAGGAAAAAAGAGTTTTCCCCTTTTGATCTGGAGACATGGAATCCCCAATTAAGTCATTTCCTGGTGACATTAGCCAAGGAAACCCTCTGCTCCCTCTGCTTTAGCTATCGCTGCAGCAATTAGAGCCGAGGCTGTCTGCTCGGGTGAGAGCCTTGTTAGGGAGGATCATTTTACACATCAAACACACTCACGTGATGATGCAAGCACAGTGAAAAGGTGGCCACAAACACAAAAGCACACATACACACTCGCTATGAGAGAAAGAGAAAGAGAGAGGAGATGGAAAGGGAGACTGAGGGAGAAAATGAGGGAGAAGGAGAGAGAGCATGAAAGAGAGAGTGAGAGAAAATGACGGATGGAGAAAGACAGTGAAAGTCTGCAGGAAATTAGGAGTGTATACATTTGAGGCTTAATTAATCAAGGAACCAATTAATTAATTCATGTTTGTTTATCATATTTTTTATTCTTGTTTGTTGTCAAGTAATGGCACTTTTTGTTTAGCCAATGAGAGAAAGACCAGACTCCACTCAGCCAATGACAGAGACCTGACTCCACTCAGCCAATGAGATAGAGACCTGACTCCACTCAGCCAATGAGAAGGAGACCTGACTCCACTCAGCCAATGAGAGAGAGACCTGGCTCCACTCAGCCAATGAGAAGGAGACCTGACTCCACTCAGCCAATGAGAGAAAGACCTGACTCCACTCAAAGACCTGACTCCACTCAGCCACACAGATTCTTCAAACAAGCACTCAAGAGATATTGAGGGAGAAAATGAGGGAGAGGGAGAGAGAGAGAGAGAGAGAGAGAGAGAGAGAGAGAGAGACAGTGAAAGTCTGCAGGAAATAAGAGGAGTGTATCTAAATGTGAAGCTTAATGAATCAACGAACCAATGCATTAATTCTAGGGCTGGGCAAGTTAACTCGTTAATCTTGCGTTAATTCATCAATTATTTAACGCAGACAATTATTTTATCGCGCGTTAACGCAGGTTTTATTATTTTGCTCAAAGGCTTTTATTTTGCAAAAGTCTGCCGCAAAACCGGAAACGGATAAACCATAGACATATATATACAGATCTCTCGTCGCGTTGCCGGCCAACGGATTTGAACGTCCGCACTTGGCGGCCATCTTGCCACAGTCAGCTCGCTCACGTAACATTGTGTTGGTAGTGGTACATGTACTTTTTAAATAATGATAACTTGCTCAATTTTCAACCGATTTTGTAGCGGTTTGGTTTGTTATAAACGTCAGAAATGTAGTTATGACACTGCTAACTTTTATATTTAATTTTAATTATAACCATGGGTTTTCATATGAAAATAAAATTAAAAATAACAGATAGGTGCAATGAATGTTCACATGCACAAGATATTTATGTAATTTATGTTAAATCATTATACTCAGCATACAGAATGGCAACATGAGATATATGTATACTTTTAAAATAGGAATATTACTAATATAATAAAATAATTTGAATTATTACATTTTAGTTTAAACTGTAGTAGTAACTGGTACTAGATACCAATGCTGATGTTAAGTGTTTGCACAACAAATGCAATGGCACTTTAGTTCATATGGCAGTACATTTAAAATGACAGTGTCGAGTTCTAGGAATTAACAAACTGCACTGAAAGTGTTTTCTGGTTTCTCACTCTAACAGGGACATTTGGTACTGAATATAGACTGGTTATGCTGCTCCCTGATGAAAGTAAAATGTTTCTGCTGTTACCTCAGAAATTGCCTGTTTTAATGATATGATTGTGGCTCAGGATTTTGTGGCCAGTTTTTTTTCTTTTTCATAATGAACAGGATAACATTAATGTGCACTGTACACTGCTTTTGAATTCATTGTCGGATTTTGCGTATACAAAATTACATGATGCGATTAATCGTGATTAATCAGGGACAGTGGCGGTTCTACATGGAAATACGCCCCGGGCGAGACCCCCTCCCAAACGCCCCCCCCAATATATATATATATTAGCCCTTACTGCCTACATGCTAAGTATCTGTCATTAAACGCTATATTAACTTCTTTCAGGGAGGAACAATTAGCTGCTTGGTTACTGCCTAGAATTTTATGCATGCCACACTTCAACTTATTACTGGTAAACTATACTTTGTCACGAAAGCAAATGGCAAATGTTCCGTCTTTGAAACTGCCTAGAGAAGATATGAACATTCCGTTGGCTAATTACACGGTCCAACGTCAATGTTGAACCTAAAACTGAACGTGTAACAGTTTTGTTGCAAAGCACAGTCTTATCGCGAAATTAGATCTCGTGTTTGTTGAGTTAAAACCGATTTATTGTTGTATAATCATAAGCAGCAGAATAGCTAACAAATGTAAGAGTTATAGCCTACCACCAATTAACATTAGCCCTTCATCACTTCATGGATAGGCTACCGTAATCAAACAGAGAGAGCATAGTGGCATACCTTTATGTTTTGCTCGTTTCTCCTCTTCTTCTTTTCTTTTTTTTCCGAAATTGGGCACCTGACGGATTTTTGCCTTTTCCTATCTATCTCTGTGACTATTTTGCACTCGACAATCAACACATTCTCCATCCCCCAAAACTTTCACTCGTACAGAAGTTAAGACTAAACCAATTCACCTTGCCCTTGGTGACACATAATTGTTCAGTATTACCTATTTGTATAAGCCATTTCACACAATTCAGAAAAACAAAAAACGTGCAGGAATTATAGGTCTGTAATTATAATATTATGAATGTGCGTTTTTTGCAAGAAAGTCGAGGTGTGAGTAACTTGCGCCCACTAATTGTATTAGAGTATTGCTCTATAGCCTACAGTGGATCCCCCCGTCCCCCCACTTGTCTGTTCCAGTTGGGAGTCCCAGAGGTTAACTTTTCCCCCGCGCTCCCTCCCCTTCCACGTTTTCACACATATGGCACCTTCTTAGCAAGCAGGGGCGCAAGCAGGAGCGCCTGCAGCCGCAGGGGGTGCCAATTCGCCAATACCCCACACAGTGATATGATAGATAATAGAAAACCGCTTCGAGGCGCAGATTATTATTGATTTATTTACTTGGTCGTGCTGCCCCTCACGTGACCTGTGACCTGAAAAAGTGCCGCCCCGGTCCACCGCCCGGGTGGCCCGTGTCTAAAACCGCCACTGATCAGGGAAATCATGCGATTAATCGCGATTAAAAATTTTAATCGTTGCCCAGCCCTAATTAATTCATGTTGGTTTATCATATATTTTATTCTTGTTTGTTGTCAAATAATGGCACTGGGTTAGTGGGACAGTCTTGGGTCTTTTATGTCATTTTTTGTTGAGAAACACTTGGACTGTAAATTGGCCTTCAGAGAGAGACAGTAAGGTAGGCCTGAACGGCACACATCATTAGTTGGTTACGATGTTACACCAGCCAGGAGGGAAGTCTTCAATTATCAGCCAATGAGAGAGACCTGACTCCACTCAGCCAATGAGAGAGAGACCTGACTCCACTCAGCCAATGAGAGAGAGACTTAACTCCACTCAGCCAATGAGAGAGAGACTTAACTCCACTCAGCCAATGAGAGAAAGACCTGACTCCACTCAGCAAATGAGAGAGAGACCTGACTCCACTCAGCCAATGAGAGAGAGACCTGGCTCCGCTCAGCCAATGAGAAGGAGACCTGACTCTTCTCAGCCAATGAGCGAAAGATCTGACTCTACTCAGCCCCACAGATTTTTCAAACAAGCACTCTCTACTGCAAGTCAAATGACGCACTTACAAAGCACACACACATCAAACACACACACACTTACAAATGACCACGTACACAAGAAAATCTATCTCGCTTTCATGCATGCACACAGACACACACACACATTCACTCTCTGACAAGCATAACACAAGAACATCTTCTCCCTTTCTCTGTCATGCATGCACACACACAAACATCTCTCTCTTTCTCTCTGAAACACACACACCTACAAATAACCACCATGCACTAAACATCCCTTTATCTCTCACACAAACACACACGCTTAGTCGTGAGGAAAGGTGAGGTTGGTAATACACTCAAGTCAGAGTGGCAATGTTTTTTGTTTTGTTAGACACAAGACAGAAGCTCTATGGGAGGAATGGAGGTTCTGGAGGTGCCTGTATATGTGTGTGTGTGTGTGTTTATCTTTGCAGTGGGTGACTTGTAGCTCAGAGGGACTCTCTGTCATCTGTCTCTCTTAAGCACAGGTAAACACAAATAAAGAAATATAAACACACACACACACACACACACACACACACACACACACACACACACACACACACACACACACACACACACACACACACACACACACACACACACACACACACACTCACACACACACACACACACACACACACACACACACAGAGTAGTACCGGACTTTTGCACCACTAGTGCTGTGGTGACTTTCTCCATCCATGTGGAGGGAGCAGTGGTCTTGTTATTCCAGGTCCCTAAGGGTTACTGGTTGCTAGGATTCCAGACAAGCACAGACAGCTTGAGCCGAGCGAGTATGGGGGAGCGGCATCAGCCATCTCTTATCTCCTCAACCTCTGTGAGTTCACTCGAGGCAGACAATCAAAACACACACACACACAGGCATATTTACAGGTACACACACACACACACACACACACACACACACACACACACACACACACACACACACACATAAACAGGTACACATACACACACCTACGCACAAACTCAGAAGGCACATGCTGTCGATACTAAGCCTCACTGTGTGATGAAGCAGGGATTCGATCAAAGTGGTGCCAGTGTGGAATGTGTGTGTGAGGAATGTGTGTTTCTTCATGTGTGTGTGTGTGTGTGTGTGGGGGGGGTGCGGTGTTTGTCTGTCTATGCACAGTGGGTGTTTCTAAGTGCAAGGGCCAACATACTGGAATGCACTAGTGTTGTATGTTTGGAATCGACCTTGATGTTAAGTATGCATTCGTACTGAAATGCCAAGGGTCATTCTGGCTTGAACATAACAATGTAGGATAACAATGTTTGCAGGTTGAACAGGACAAAATGAGCGACGTCAAGGACCGACACACACACACACACACACACACACAAGCAGTAACATTTCTAATGGTCTGAGGCATGTTTGTGTGTGTGTGTAAGTGTGTGTGTGTGTGTGTGTGTGTGTGTGTGTGTGTTGGTGTCTGTGTCTGTGTCTGTGTCTGTGTCTGTGTGTGTGTGTGCATGTGCGTGTGCGTGTGCGTGTGGTGTGTGCAGTCACTAGGGCGAAAAACAAAGACATATTGTCTGATAATAGCCTTGTTTCCCCAGAGGGACAAATGGACAAAAAGGAAGGCGAGGGCAGCAGGAGGGGAGAGGAAAGGATATGAGGGGAGGGGAGAGGGGAGGAGATGAGGGGAGGGGAGAGGGAGAGGGGAGAAGAGAAGAGATGAGGGGAGGGGAGAGGAGAGTGAAGAGGAGAGAGGAGAGAGGAGAGAAGATGAGGAGAGGGAAGAGGGGAGAGGAGAGAAGAGAGGAGAAGAGGAGAGGAAAATAGGAGAGCAGATGAGAGCAGAGGAGACGATAGGGGAGAGGGGAGAAGAGGAGATGAGGAGATGAGGAAAGGGAAGGAGCAGAGAGAAAAGGAGACAAGGAGAGAAGAGATGAGTGATTTATGTGAACAGACAAAAAAGATAAATGAGGTGAGGAGAGGAAAGGAGAGCAGAGCAGAGAAGAGGAGAAAGGACAGAAGAGAACAGGATGGGGGTACTGGAGAAGAGGAGAGCAGTGAAGAGAGGAGAAAGGACAGGAGAGAAGTGTTAAATAATAAGATGACACTATATGGCTGGTCTGCAATCATCACCGCTACTGCTTCAATTTTCTTATCCCATTTCACCCTTTCCCTGTCCCTACTGACCCCCATAAAATACAAACACACACACACACACACTCAGTAATGAGTTTCTACACAGACACACACACACACACACAGACACACACACACACACACACACACACACACACACATCAGCTCACTGGGGTGTATTTCTCCAAGATCTAGCTATGGTCCTCGATGTAGAGCCCAGCTGCTGTGTGTGTGTGCAGGAGTGTGAAACCTCTAGCAATGAAGCAAAGACACTCAGAACTGAATTTCTACGCACGCACGCATGCACGCACATACACATCAGCTGATTGAGTGGATGGTTTTGGCCTGGTTCTGCTGTGTGTGTGTGTGTGTGTGTGTGTGTGTGTGTGTGTGTGTGCGTGTGTGTGTGTGTGTGTGTGTGTGTGTGTGCAACCACGGGGATGGGGCAATGGGGTTAGTTGAGCCGACAGCTGCAGGAGATGGATCACCATGAGGCCGCCGTGTGCATGATGCTTTATCCCACATTAATAAGCAGCAAAAAAACCTGCAGGGGAATCACACACACCTCTGCTTTCTCTCTCTCTCTCTCTTTCTGTCATTCCCTCTTTTTCTGTTCCTCCCTCTCTTTTCTCCTCTCTCTCTCGCTCTCTCTCTCTCTTTGTCATTTCCTCTTTTTCTGTTTCCCTCTCTCTTTTTCCTCCGATCTCTCTCTCTCTCTCTCTTTCTCGCTCTCTTTTGCTAACTTTCTTCTCACTTATCACAAAGTAATTTTACTTTGGAAAGCCGGGGCTAGACATCTCGCTGATATTTTCTAAGCATGCTCATGAGTGAACGAGCCTGTGCAATTATTTCTGAAGCATAGTCTGCATTTAATCACCACAGAAAGAAACACACACACACACACACTCACAAAGATGACTATTTCTCTTTCAAATGCCCACATAATTCCATACATACGTAGTAGCAAACAGCTACACTAACACAGACCGTGCACTCAAAAAAATAAGTTGTTCAAATTACAATTGTTATGTCAATGTTTTCCACCTAACTGAGTTTTGTTCAAACTAATGTAATACTATAATTACAGAGGAAATAACTAACTTATGTGAAACCAACAAGACTGTATTAAGACTGTAAATATTATTTCAACATTATTTGGTCAAGTTAGCCATAATTGATCAGGCAGTGTTCATCTGACTAAACAGACCTTCATTACACTGACCTAACTCACTTGTAATTCTAACTCAACTGAATTGAATAATCAGTACCTAAATGGTTTTCATTGTTATAAAGCCTATTTATGTCAACAAACAACAAGGCTGACTTCAGTCAGTTTATTGTTGCACAATGTTGCACACGTGCATATAGTAGATGACCAGACACACAATCACACACAGACACACGTCGCTGTGAATTTGACTTCTGCATTTTCCCATCCTGGACTGTCCTTCCTCAAGGACCCCAGGAGCAGTGGCCAGCTTTTAAGCGCCTTCTGCATTTTCCCATCCTGGACTGTCCTTCCTCCAGTACCCCAGGAGCAGTGGCCAGCTTTTAAGTGCCTTCTGCATTTTCCCATCCTGGACTGTCCTTCCTCCAGTACCCCAGGAGCAGTGGCCAGCTTTTAAGCGCCTGGGGACCAAGTGAGTCGTCCATCTTGGTTAGGGATTGATAGGAGAGTGTGCTGTTGGGGTCCTTGTGGACACTGGGAGAACATGTAAACTCCACACAGAAAGGCCCGGGAGGTACGTAGCCCACCTGAGCACTGAGGGTCTGGGGAGGACCTGCCCCTCGAACCAACAGTGTCCCATGCAGGAATTGAACCCATGACCTTCTTGCTGTGAGGCGGCAGTGCAAGCACCTGAGCCACCATGCCATACCTTGGTTCTATAATATTATTTATTACAAATACAGTAGGACCAGCAATATCACTCTTAAACAATGCACAAATATTTCAACATCACAGAATAAAATATACCAGCTGGGTAAGGCTGTGACCTCAAGCACATTAATTTGAACACAGCATCACACTCAAAATGGAGTCAGCTTCTGAGCATGTGCAATGTAAGACCTACAGAAACCCATCTAGGACATTCTTGTATAGAGGTGATTGTGCCATTCACTCAACAGTGTTATGTTGAATTAACTCAGCTGGCTTCTTTTGCTTTAAAAAGCTTTCACTTTAAGTTAGACTTACTAAAGTGGACTAGATTTTAAAACCAAACTCAGAAATGTTAAATACATTTAATATAAGTAAATTTATTTGATTCAGCAACTCACTTTTTTGAGTGTGGCTTCGTGGCATACATATTTGTGTATATGTATTTTTGTAGGTAAAAAGACCATATATATGTATGTAACCTAAGCGTACTCACTGAAAGAGCGCAGGTAATGAAAATGGCTTTTACAGGAAACTCTTATATTACTCTAAAGTAAACCAGTACAGAGAAACTGCTTTCCTAGGGACACAGAGTGAAGTAAATTAAGACAGACAAGCGTTATCACTGCGTTTCCTATGAAATCAAATAGAGATTGGGCTCTGCTTTGGCAATGGATCTGTAAGCTAAATCAGCCTGTCACCACTGATGTTATCAGGCAACACTGACCTCGTTAATTATGGCGAATACAAGGCTCCATCCCCAGTTCATTTCCACAGTACACTTCCCCCAACATCGCAACACTGCGTGGCCAATTACAGAGTGCCTTCTAAAAATGATATAAAACCCCACCCATGAAAGAGGGAGAGAGAGAGAGAGAGAGAGAGAGAGAGAGAGAAAGCGAGACAGAGGGATTTGTGTTTGACAGAATATTGGTTTATCTTTTAATTGACTTCATGGATTTTCAAACATTACCTGAGACTTGTTGATAGCGAGAGAAAATGGATTTTCAAACCTTTTGTTATAGAATGTAATGAGAAACAAATGTGTGAATTCAAAGACACGCACACACACTCAGAGACCAAGAATAGGTGGGAAATCAATGTTTAAATTGATCCATTCGCAATGAAAGAAGCAGAGCCTCCATGCCTGAATGCGGCTGAATAACTTTGGTCTGCGTGACTGACGCTGTTCTGTACGGAGGATGAGAGAGAGACAAAAGACTCAGCCAGAGAGCAGAGAGCACGAAGAGAGAGAGACGAAGACAGAGAGACGAAGAGAGAGAGAGAGATGAAGAGAGAGAAATGAAGAGAGAGGGATGACAAGAGAGAGATGAAAGAAGAGACAGAGACAGAGCGAGGGAAGGACAGACTCATTTCAACAGTGAAGGACGGGGAGGTCCTCAGCCTTGGTGTCAGGCAGAGCAACATTGTCATTTTCATTTTGTGTCTTATAAAAAAAGGGATTTTAAACTGATTTTTAAGGGATTTTTACTGACTGTTAAACCAGAGGATTACAAAATAGTCCAGTTTTCCAGATAATTTCCTCTTTCTCAGTCCCACACTTCAACCCCTCAGCACAGACTTCACAGGAGACAAAGACAGAACAAGACCAGCAGGTTTTTTATTACATTTACCTAGACTCATGCCCAGTTAAGACTACTGAATATGTAGCAAGTGCATTTGTGTGAGGTAGATTCGCTGAAGGAGATGCTCAATATCAACAGATTTTCTATAACTGCAACAGCACACTACCGTGATTTAAGAGTGTCTAATGATATATATGCGCTTTAACAGGCAAACTTATCTCCATCATGGTAGGTATTATTTGTGGAGGAAGCGATCTATAATAGAAGTATATGCTTCTCTAACATACACTATAGAAACTATTAAAAAACAATACAAGGAACCACCACTTGTGGAACCCTGCTGATAATATAGCAAGTGTGAAAAGATGAGGTGGTTCTACTGAAAGAAAAGCATGTCCACAAACAGGAGATTCTCTCTGCTTTGTGTCACTGAAAAATTGATACTCAAGATCACTTCAGTCAGGGCCTTGGACACCAACACATCAGGGTTAAGCACCACTGCTGTGGTCCACTCATGTTAATGGAGCAAATGGAAATGTATGAGTTGGATATACTGACAGAAGAACAAGAGAGTCCTTATGCCTAAAGCACACCGGAAAAGCAATATCGCTTTCAGGACAGTGGACTGTCACGGTTAAGTATCACAGTTGTGGAACACTGGTAATAAGGTAGCAGGTGTGAATGTATGAGGTGGTTTTACTGAAGGATAAGCAGCTTCCCTTGGCCTTGTGTCACTGAAAGAGCAGAGTGAAGCAACCTCACTTTCAGGACCTTGGACAGCCGTGTATAAAGATTCAGGACCTTGGACAGCCGTGTATAAAGATTCAGGACCATGGACAGCCGTGTATAAAGATTCAGGACCTTGGACAGCCGTGTATAAAGATTCAGGACCATGGACAGCCGTGTATAAAGATTCAGGACCATGGACAGCCGTGTATAAAGATTCAGGACCCTGGACAGTGGAAAAGGGGAGCCCTGCCTGTCACTGTCAGTAACAGACAATGTTATCTCAGAGCCAAACTCACTGTTTGACACAGCCTTCAACAACCGAGAGAGGGAGAGAGGGAGACAGAGAGAGAGAGAGGGGTGGAGAGAAAGATAACAGAGCTCTCTGGATCACCAGCATGGATTTATAACTTTCATTTTATTTTTATTTGTGAAACCTCACTCCCACCCTCTCACTACCCCTTTCCCTCTGGTACACACACACACACAGACACACACACACACCTAAACACACAGACAGACAGAGAGAGAGACAGAGAGACAGAGAGACAGAGAGACAGACAGACAGACAGACAGACAGACAGACGCACGCACGCACACACAAACACACACACACACACACACACACACATACATAGACACACACACACACACATACACACAAAAGCACATATCCACAAACCCACAGACACATTCACTCTCTTACACGAACATACTCTCAGACACACACACACACACACACACACACACACACACACACACACACACACACACCTGTTGTTATCTCTGTGAGACAGCTTTGACTCACTGTGTGTTTGACTGAGCCAAACATACACACTCTACAATAGAGGTACAGTGGGGCAAAGTGGCGACGAAAGTGAGGCCGACAGGCAACAGCGGCTCAATAGAGAAGCTATCAGAAACAGTGTGCATCTGACAGAGACAGAAACAGAAATAGAGACAGAAAGAGAGAGAGAGAGAGAGAGAAAGAAAGAGAGAAACATGTTACACATTATCTCACTTCCGATCTCTCTCTCGCACTGTTTCACCCCATATTTCTGTTCACTTCTTCATTCAGCTGACACGTACTGTTTCCACATGCTTCATTTATCTGCACTGATATCTACATTGAGTTCTGAGGCCCAATTGTTTCAAATGTTCTTTCCTTTCTAATTTTAATCTGCACTGTAAAGCATTACGTGAATAGCCATAAGGTGAGCAGACATTATGCTGTGTATCTGCCGAATCCATCTTAAGAGTAGCCTTTAAACAATATGGAAATGAGTTTCTGGTGAGACCTGCATTCCTGAGAGTGTTTCTGAGTGATGAATCTTTTAACCAGGTTAGAGTGATGAGTCTTACATTTGAGCATACACACACACACACAGCCCTCGTTTTTCCTCTCTTTTTCTCTCTTGTCATCTCTTTTCCTCTCCTCTACCCTCCTCCACTCTTCTCTTCTCCTCTGCTCTCCTTTCCCCTGTTCTCCTCTCTTCTCCCATCATCATACCATATTTACACACACATCTGCTGTCAGTCTGGGGCAATCACAGCTCTTCAATCTAGCCTACACACACACACACACACACACACACACACACACACACACACACACACACACACACACTCAAGCACATGCAATCATCCAACAAAATGCAGCCATTCAGTGTCTGCAATCTAGAAAGTTGTCCATCATCCCCTTAATACTTCATAGGTTATTAACATTCATGGAAATTTGGCTCCACACCTGTGCAATCATTTCAATCATAGCAAAGTAGGTGTATGTGTGTGTGTGTTTGTGTGTCTGGACTCTCAGTGATAAGGCCAGGAGTCCTATGGGAGGAGCTAGGATGCCAAGTACATGATCTAGAGTAGAGGAGGTTATCCTGGAGGGGAGTGGAGAGGCCGAGTGTACATGATTGTAAGTGTGTGTGTGTGTGTGTCTGTGTGTGTGCTGCCATGGCCACAGGTGTTCAAGTAAGTATTATTAATATATTCATGCATGTTTAAGCACATGGTGTAGAAGATAGGAAGTCCTGGAGTCCACAGCCTGTAAGAGCCCTGTAGATGCACTCTTCAGACACCTCCGTTTGCACTGGCATCTGAGTTTAAGGTTTTTCTTTTGTTTGTTTTTTATGCCCCTTGAACCCCTATATGCTAGTGTATCAGAGTGTGTCTGAGAGAGTGTATCAGAGAGTGTGTCTGAGAGTGTGTGTATCAGAGAGTGTGTCTGAGAGAGTGTAACAGTGAGTGTGCCTGAGAGAGCGTATCAGAGAGAGTGTATCAGAGAGAGTGTATCAGAGAGTGTGTATCAGAGAGAGTGTATCAGAGAGTGTGTCTGAGAGAGTGTGTATCAGAGAGAGTGTATCAGAGAGTGTGTATCAGAGAGTGTGTCTGAGAGAGTGTGTCTGAGAGAGTGTGTATCAGAGAGAGTGTATCAGAGAGTGTGTATCAGAGAGTGCATCAGAAAGAGTGTATCAGAGAGTGTGTCTGAGAGAGTGTGTCTGAGAGTGTCTGAGAGAGTGTGTCTGAGAGAGTGTGTATCAGTGAGTGTGTCTGAGAGAGTGTATCAGAGAGTGTGTCTGAGAGTGTGTATCAGTGAGTGTGTCTGAGAGAGTGTAACAGTGAGTGTGTCTGAGAGAGTGTATCAGAGAGTGTGTCTGAGAGAGTGTGTATCAGTGAGTGTGTCTGAGAGTGTGTGTATCAGTGAGTGTGTCTGAGAGAGTGTGTATCAGTGAGTGTGTCTGAGAGTGTGTGTATCAGTGAGTGTGTCTGAGAGAGTGTAACAGTGAGTGTGTCTGAGAGAGTGTATCAGAGAGTGTGTCTGAGAGAGTGTGTATCAGTGAGTGTGTCTGAGAGTGTGTGTATCAGTGAGTGTGTCTGAGAGAGTGTGTATCAGTGAGTGTGTCTGAGAGAGTATGTATCAGTGAGTGTGTCTGAGAGAGTGTATCAGAGAGTGTGTGACCAGAGAGTGTGTCTGAGAGAGTGTGTCTGAGAGAGGGTGTCTGAGAGAGTGTGTTTCAGAGGTGATTAACTGGAAAACACAGCTGATCATTGGATGACGGCCCTACAGAAGCTAAAACCCACAGCTGCTCATTGGTTACCAACTGTTCATAAACAGGAACACAAAGATTGTTACTGGTACACATCTGTTCATAAACAGAAGAGATGATAAACACACAGATGATAAACACACAGATGATCACTAACTCCTAAGGAAGATGTGAGCTCTTGACATGCTAGGTTGTGAGTGAAGTACATACTGGAGGAGAGAGGGTTGGGTTGACCTTATGAGGGGGCTACGGAGCTTAAGGATGGAACAGGGAACATGAAGTTCCTGTTTGCTTTTCTAGTTAAAGAGGAAATATGGCCAAGGGTGGCTGGTATTTCAAAATTATTGGAGGCAATAAGAGAAGGAAATGAAAATAAGCAGAGGCAATGAAATAGCAATACTCACAGCTATACACACAAAAATACACACACACACATACACACACACACACACACACACAGACACAGACACACACACTCTCTCTCTCTCTCCCTCTCTCTCTCTTTCTCTCTCTCTCTCTCTCTCACGTGCGCACGCACACACACAAACTAAAACACACTCTCTCTCTCGCACACGCACCCAACCACCCACCCTCCCCCACACAAACACACACACACACACACACACACACACACACACACACACACACACACACACACACAATGTTATGCTTAAGTCTCTGTGCAGAGAGCCAGATTCCGCAGTCAACATCACCCTTAAACCGTCCAAGTTGACCTTCTCTGTGTAGGTCATGGAAAAGGTCCAGTTTGTTTATTACCTTTTTGGATATCATTGCATGTTTAGCCTGGAATAATATTTAGCTGTTTATTCCCATGCTGCCTTGAATCATGGGTAAACAAAAACAGCTTTGACTCCCGCTGGAGATGACAGATATAAATCAGAAATCCGAAATGAGGCAGATAGTGTTCATTCTGCCTGGTCTCTGTCAAGTAAACAAGGGGGATAACAACAAATGCTTCTGCCTTAGACTGCAAATGCAAACACCATTAATCCTATTGAATGACTGGGCTCTTGTCAACAGGTTGTGCAGATACAGACGCAAATGCAGAAGTGGAGTGGAGGCCACACCCTCCTGCATCCCAGGGTTCAATTTAGCCCAGGCAGACAAACAGGAAAATACAACGTCCTACTGTTACCATGACAATGAAGCCAGAAAATGACTGCACCGTGTTGATGTGCTCCCCCCCCCTACACACACACTTTATCTCTTAAATCTGTTATACTTGCTTTATGTTTGTATCTCTCTCTCATTGTGATTCCATCTCTCTGCATCCCATCTTCTCTTCTTCTTCCCAGACCTTTCTTTTCCTTCCTTCTCTCCTCAATCACTACACCCCTCTCTCCCTTGCCTCTCATCCTCATTAACACTTTTTTATCCTTCTATCACTGTCTGGTCCCCCCTGACAGAAAAGTCAGAGAATCTTCACAGGGATTGCACAGGGGTCTCTCATTATACAATACATCACAAGTGCCTCAGGGTAGCCATGTTGGTAGATGGACGGACCCTTTGTGAGGTAAGTGGAAACCAGTGTGGAATTAAAAACTGTGCTACAGAAAATGAAAGGGAGGAATGTCCCAGTGAATGATACAATGGATATTCCCACTCATGGCAAAAATAATTTCCATGACGAATTCATAATAAGTGGAGGTTCCAGCTGAGGGACCTCCATCACACCATTTGTTCAGGAAGTTTCAGGCATGAATTGTGTTCATAAGCATTGGGTGCCATCCATACATCCTTACTGGCTAGCAAGCCCAACAGAGTAGGAACCTTTAACCGTGGACGAACAGTGCCTATGCAAGTCCTCTGGGCTCCATCTCTCTGTCTGAATGCACGTTCACTCAGTTCCAATCAGATCCCACAGACTGGCCACTAACAGTGTCCCTCGCAATCTCACCCGTCTGAATTATTCATCCAGCCGGGGAGTTTCATTAACACACTTAGCTGATAAATCCCTGCCTGTGTAATATCTCATGCAGTGCTGGCTTTACCCGTCTGGTTATATGAGGAGACAGCAGGATTAACACAGCGGAATAGCATAATCACGCGCCTCACACAAACATTATCTTTATGTATATCAGTAAGGAGACCAACATATTTAGATGCAAAGATGGAAAGAGGTTTTGTCTATTGATATACATACATTTAGACCTTATGTCTCTATCCCCAATCAACCTGGTGATCTGCTGTAGTCACACTGCTTTGGCAGTTCAACTATGGGAACGCACAGTGGCATATAATACAGGTCATCTGCGGACCAAATGCTCTGAAAGTCATTTAGCTTTTAAAATCATCCATGAGCAGCAACAGTGCTCTTCATTACTTGAAGAGAGCCCATTTTACCCTGAAGCACCATTGAAAAGCTGTGTCAAACCACTGTCATAATCATGTACCTGATTTTGCCAGTTTCTGTGTTTTGGCAGGCCATGTTCCAAAGCAACCGCTGTGATTACACTGTTTGTGTGTTTGTGTGTGTGTGTGTGTGTGTGTGTGTGTGTGTGTGTGTGTGTGTGTGTGTGTGTGTGTGTGTGTGTGTGTGTGTGTGTACACGTAAAAATACGTGTGTGTTGAGGGAGAGGGGCCCCATTTCTATGTATGTGTATGTGTGTATGTGTGAGTTTGAAGTTTTGTATGGGTTAATGTGTGTGTGTGAGCTGTTTTGAGTGTGGATATATGTTGGGGGGTGTCCATGTGTGTGTAACCAGCTATAACTTGTGATAAAGTCTTTTGTTACATGATTCTTACTTCTCTGTCCCTCTCCTCTGCCGCTCTCTCATTAGCTCTTAGCAGATTCAAGCGTGAGATTTGACTGCCTCCTCACAGACGAGTGGAAAGCTGTCATCAAGCCATCTGCTACAATACACCCTGATTTCACACAGCCTGACTCTATTCAACTCATCATAAACACACACACACACACACACACACAAACACACACACACACACACACACACACACTGATTTCACAGGGCCATGATCCATTCAAGTTGTCATAATTACGCTGAAAGACACCGGTGTGTATTACTGTGCACTCGTGGAAACAGGAGTTCTAAGATAATTATACCAACCACAAACACACAGACACACACACACACACACACTCACACACACACACACACACACACACACACACATACTCAGACAAACACACACACACACACACACACACGCACACACACACACGCCATGCACACGCACACACACACACAGACACACACACACAAACACACACACACAGACAAACACACGCACGCACGCACACACACACACACACACACACACACACGCACAGATGTGATGTGCACAAAGAGACTTGATCCTGTGCGATGACACACAAACACACTTGATGAGGGGCTTCATATAAACATTTATCATCCCTAATCACAGACCATTCGCCATCACTCAAGCACAGCTTCATAAGAGGCCAATGAGCAAACAGAGATATGTGCCAACAATGCTTACCGCTCATCAATGCTTATGCTCCACAATGCACTCTTAATGAAAGCCAATTACACTGCACCAGGCAGCACAGAAAACAGAGCCACTGCAGAGGAAGGGGGAAGAGAGAGGGAGAGAGAGAGACATAGAGAGAGCAAGAGAGAAAGAAAGAGAGGGGTAGGGATAGAGAGAGGGAGAAGAGATACGTTTGACATTCAAACATGGATGGACAAGGACCCCTAAAAAGGCAACTACGTAGCCCCACCCCACTACCCCCACACCATATTAAAGGCAACACCAAGAACATAAACAAATATCGCCAGGTAAACACTTCAGGTAAACACTCTACCATTACCATCAATTGACCACACAAATTTGTCTAGACACCATTTGCGTGAAAAAGATCTAACATTTCAGGGACTTGAAAAAAACCATATTCAAGTCTAATACTTGATTCAATCGAGGCCTTTAACATATTGACCATGTGACCATCCTCCTCCAATCTACTGCTCTTCTAGACGGACAACATAACTTGCCCTGTCAAAGAACTCAAACATGTGCATAGCACCTTCTTTCGTTGCAAGTACTTGACTCCAATGATAAACACCGTCTTTGGAATAATAAACCCAAGTCTACTGAGTGCTATATCCAGCAACTGAATGGAAAGAGTGGAATCAGTTTTGCACAGTCTCAAAATGACAGTGAAACAGAGTATCGGGAACATGACACAGCATACATAGAGTGGAAATATCAGACCTTAACATTGCTACAAGGGCCTTTGTGGCCATGGCACACTGCAGCACACGCCACTGAAGGTCACCGGAGCGTTTCAGAACAGGACGTTTGTATAACACTCTCCATGAAGGTGACTGATTATGGCTACGTTATATAATGGTTCTCCATTTTGTGTCAGGTCTCCCTCTGAGAACATTAAAGTGCACACACTTGTAGCATTGTACAAGACCTTTTTCCCAGTTGTCGCAAACCTTAAGTCCTGCAACCTTTTAAAAGATAGCGGCATATCTGTACTGTTGTCAGGTTTAAATTGGTTGGGTGTTAGAAGTAAACCTGGGAAAGGAAACTTAACTGGGCCACCGTCAAAGAAGCCATTAACAAAGCCTGCAAGGCCTTCAGGGAGTCCAGCTTCTAAGCACATCCTCGACCACTCTCTCAGACCTACACCCAAAAGAAGACACTATGTCACCAGCTGACCACCAGTGTCTCCCGCTTAGAACAACCAAGTGACCACGCTTATTATCTTGTCTCTGGTGAAAAGATTATCAGACCTAGCAGCGCATTCAGACCTGATAGGGTTGAAAAACAGAGATTCTTCAAGACCATAATGTTCTGTCCACGCCACCCTAAAATGTGTCCAGGCCTCAATCACAGACCCATAGAAACTGGTGGGTGACAAAGTCACCCCCCACCCCACACACACACAGATTCACACACACACACACACACACACACACACACACACACACACACACACACACACACACACACACACACACACACACACACACAATTACACACATACACACAGACCCTCAAAACAGCTGTCAATCATATGCCCTCCAGACTCAGCTCTGAGCAACACCAGTCCAAAATCTACCCCAAGGCAGTTCTGTGCTACACAGTAGCTCCTGTGCTACAATAGCCTCTGGGCAGATTGCAGCCTCCTCGCCTTCACCTTGGCCGCTAGGCTAGGTCAACGAGAACTTGCCCCTATCTGCCACAGGCAAATGAAGGAGGCCTGGTGGGAGCCAATGATTGCTGTCCCACATGAAGTTCACAAATCCCTTCTGAAGTGTAGTCAGAAGCTCAGTGGGTGGATATAACACAGTTAGTCGATGTCACGACACTGAAGCAGCCAGACTGTTCACAACTAACAGAGAAAGAGAGAGATAGAGAGAAAGAGAGAGATAGAGAGGGAGGGGGAGAGAGAGAGAGGACAATATTTAAACTCTCACTTAGCATTCTCTACTTATCAAGGATTCAAGGTTTATTGCTTACCTGGGGCACTTTTGCTAAAAGGTAGAATTTGTAAAGATTTTTTTTGTTTTGATGGGATTGCTTCTAGACCAATAATAATGATTTATTTCTGAAGGATAGCGGTGCCCTTGTTTTCTGTTCTTTTTAGGGTGAACATTGCCAATGAAGAGAGCCCTGAAATATTAGCAATGTAAATTGTACACAGGGTAAATCTTTACATTTGTTTGAGAGAGAGAGAGAGAGAGAGAGAGAGAGAGATTCACTCTCACCTACTGTTCTCTACTCAACAAGGTTTATTATTTTTTTGCACAGAGTGCCACCCTCCTTCCAGAAAATTCTGAGTTCCAAGAGGAGCACTTAGTAATACTTTGGCATAGCTGGTGACATTTCAAGTAAAAACCTCCAAAAGCCTGAAAAATGGAACATCTATATGTAAGTTTCAATTCTCAGCATTTACTCTACCAAATAAGCAGAAAAACTCCTGCGTCATGAAAAGGTTCTTTGATTCAAATCCTGTGATTATCACAGCTCAGACTGTGAGCAAAAATCTGGCATATTGATTTAGTTTTAAGCACAAAAGTCAGAAAGTTTCCAGGTTTTACTGAAATAAGTGAAACAGCTATGGCTCCACGAAATAGAGATATTCATGATAATCACAGTACAAATCCCTTGATGGCCTCAAATCCGGCACCCTGAAACACTTTAAATGTAAAAGTCTAAATTCCCAGGTTTTACTCAGAGGAAATATGTGGAATAACTTATTTTTCACCAAACCATTTTCCACCTTAGACTGACATCCTGACCTCCCTTAATGAGCAGAAGCTCTGTTCCTGTGCAGCTCATTAGGAAAAGTCCAGACAGGAACAGGAACAGGAACAGGAACAGGAACAGGAACAGGAACAGGAACAGGAACAGGAACAGGAACAGGAACAGGAACAGGAACAGGAACAGGAGGTCCATCCTATCACTGTGGCCAGAAGCCAATCAAACCTTGATAAACACTTTTGGACAAAAGCTTTCTTTTATGTCTTTTCATGGTATGGAAAAAGTAACTTCACTCAAGTTACCTCAGGACTCCGGAGTTGCATGTAAGTATATTTTTCAACAACAATAAGCCTGTCGGGCTGATTGGCAGACAAGAGAGGGACACGGGCTCGATTTCATCCTGGAAGACGTGCTCACTCCCAGACTGCAGCAGAAGCAAAGTTAAAAACATCACACAAGGTTTACATAAAAAGAAGTTATACCTTTCTGTGTATAAAGGCCTGATATACTAGTCCTGTAATGCATTGATTAAACCCCTTAACACTCACCTCTGTTGCTCAAAATTACAAAGGTTAGGGTTTTGATGAAGAAATCAGATTTCAAGGTGCTATTGTTATTTTATGAGCGGGTCATAGAGTGTGTCAGCTTTCACTGATGGTTTAGTCCCCTCCCTGGCAACAGAGAGCTGCCAACAGAGAGACTATACTGTATGTAGGATGTCTGCCGTGTCTGTTGTTGTTGTTATCCAGCGTTTGTTTACCTCTCCCTTGTGACCTGAGGCCAGTGGCCACTCATATCTTGTCAGGCAGGAGAGCTATCACTGGTGACATCTTCTGTTTCCATCACAACCAAGTTACCGAGCAACCAGCAGAGCTACGGAGTGGACACACAAGGCTATGCCACAGGTGCACAGTCTCAGGCTAGCCCCCAGGATACATGCACAGAGACACACACACACACACACACACACACACACACACACACACACACACACACACACACACACACACACACACACACACACACAAACACACACACACACACACACACACACACACACACACACACACACGCACACACACACACACACACACACACACACACAAACACACAAGTCAAATTTGAAAAAAATCTCTGCCAATGCTAAACAGTGTATTCTCCTGTTGGTATTCACTCTTATTCTGGGTTGTTTGGTGAATTTGATAATTGAACTCTTGATCAGTAACAAAGAAAGAAACAAACAAGACATATTTGCAATTTTACACTTTATTAATTTAATACACCGTCAGGAGATCCATACGCAGCCACAACAGCCTGGCACCTCCGCCTCATGCTGGTCACCAACACAACCATGCTGGCTGACCTGCAATGACTCCTGGTTGAGGAATGGAATGCCATCCCACAGCAATGTGTGACCAGGTTGATGACCAGCATGAGGAGGAGATGCCAGGCTGTTGTGTCTGCGTATTGATCTCCTGACGGTGTATTTAATGAATAAAGTGTAAAATTGGCAATATGTCATGTTTGTTCCTTGTGACTGATCGAGAGTTCAATCATCCAATCCACCAAACAACTCAAAACAAGAGTGAAAACAGACAGGAGAATACACTGTTTAGCATTGGCAGATAATCTTGGCAAATTTTACTTGGGCCCGCCCTACCCATATAATCAGCTGTGCTATTCATCCCACAAATGCATGATCTTTACAAGTTGGACATCACTTTTTTTCCTAGTTTATATATTTATATATATATATATATTTTTTCCTAGTTTTCCTATATATATATATATAGAGAGAGAGAGAGAGAGAGAGAAGAGAGACACACACAAGCACACACAGACACACATAACAAGCACACACAGGCATACTGTACATAATTAAAACATGCACACACACACACACACTGAATCACATACAGAAAGAGGGAGATAGAATCTGTCAAAAACACTCAAAACCAAACACACACTTACACACAAGTGTTATGACATATGTGCACATGTCCAACATCCAACTACATCTCACACACACACACATACGGACACACATACATCCTAATATACACACACCACCCCCAGATGTAGTGGAGGTGAGAAGCATGAGTCAGAATCCTGTATAAGATTAGATATTAGAGCCAGGCTTTATCCTCGCCTCTCACTGCAGTCGTTTACTCAGAACACTGACAGTTCAGTCGCTGCTCCCAGCTAGCCAAGCTGTTTGGTGTCTCCAGAGCACACACACACACATCCCTCCTGGCTGGTAGAAAGAAGACCAAAACCTGTCTTTGCCACTGGAAACCCGCCACACACACCCTCCCAAACAAACGAGACGTTCTGAGCCACTATGTCTGTTCCCCTTTTACAAGGCCAAGACTGTTGTGTGTACACACGTTGTTTTGAGCACAAACACTACATGGGCAGCAAGATGTCCACGAGGAGCAATTCACAAAAAAAATCACAGACTGCACCTTTAAATTCACAGAGGGCCGACAACAACGGATGGATGTTTGAGAAGGGACTACAGGGTCTACAGTTAGAGGGACACACACACACACACACACACACACACACACACACAGGAAGGTGGATTTCAACTTTCAACAGGAATTACATAAATGTGAGATGGGGTGAGGTGTCAATAGCTGCCCACTCCACCCCCTCCAACCATGGAGATGCACTTTGCTCTGCTTGAAGAGGATTAATTAGAGGAGGAGATGGTGGAGATGGGGGGGGGGGGGCAATCACAGCTCATCCCCCTACCTGTAACTCCTCTGATTAGCTGCTTTGGAAACATGAGAACATCAGGCACTTCCTTTTTTACTCTCCCAGGGTTCCTCTCACCCTTAGAGCAGCAGCTCAGCATACAGGGATTTTTCTGGCAAGGCGATGAAAGGTTTGTATGTGAGTGTGTGTGTGTGTGTTTGTGAGCGAGAGAGAGAGAGAGAGACAGAAATGAAAATCAGAGTGTGAAAATGTACAAGAAAGAATGTGTAAGCAGTGGCAGTGCCACCCAGGTTGTCAGAAGTGTTTCCTATAATATACTATTAATTTATTGAATGGTATTATATTTTTGCTACTTAAGCATTTGATCTCTTTGGCAACTTGTTCTAAAATCTTTAAGTTCCCCCTCCCCTGTAAAATGGAGTCCATGAGTTCGCTTTGCTCCGTGCGTGGTTGCCCCAACTTGCCCGCTACATTCAAGTGAAGGAAAGAACCAGTTTGAAAGCATTTGAGAAGCTAAAAACAAACTTGAGACAAGCCTTCTCTATGCTTGCAGTGATAAAAGAATCTATCCCAACAAAAAAATGTGTTTGTGAATTTCAACTTGCCACCCTGCTGCCACCCCATGTAAAATTTTCTAGAATCGCCACTGTGTGTAAGTGTATGTCTGTGAGCGTGTTTATATGTGTGCATGTGGAAGTTATGCAGTTTTTGCAGATCATGTGTTGACAATGAGTGCATGTGTGACTTTGAGAGTACGCACAGAAGCAAATGTCTATGTAAGTGGATGTGTTTGTGTCCCCATTTGAGTATATGTGTGTGTCTGCATGTGTGCATCCCAGTGTGTGTTTGTGTGTGTGTGTGTGTGTGTGTTGTTGTGAAAGCTCACATCTTACCTCCTCCACAGTCCTTCTCTTCCTCTTCGATGCTGCTCTTGATGCTGTCGTACTCCTCGTCGATGTTCTGGTTGCCGCGGATCTGGCTGAGCACACGGCGGGCCTTCTGGGTCAGGCCCTTCTGGATGAGCCAGCGGGGGCTCTCCGGCAGGAAGAGGAAACCCAGAAACTGCAGCACCGCCGGCAACACAGACAGACCAAACATGTACCTACAGGAAAGGGTGGGTGTAGAGAGAGAGGGAGAGACAGAGGAGAGAGAAGAAGGGAAGTTGGGAGAAGGGTAAGAGAGGTAGAGGACAGAGAGGAGAGAGAGAGAGACAAAGTGAGAAGGTAGCGGGGAGAAAACAATTTGTGACTTCTCTGTGCTAACTGTATATTTCAACTGTGAAAGAATTAGCGGAAGACAGAGAGAGGGAAAGAAGGAAGAGAGAATGAGTATGAAAGTGGGAGAGGGCTGCAGAGAAAAAAAAGGATGTAGATATAGGCGCAGAGAAAATGGAGGGAGAGGGGGGGTGGAGAAAGAGATAGTGAGAGATGGAGAGACAGATAATGGGGGCGATAGGTGGAGAGAGAAAAAGAAGGAAGGAAGCGCAAGACTGAAAGAGCATGAGTTGTACTCGTGGACATGAGACAGATTGTCCCGGTGACTCAATCAGATTTCATTCTCATTCCTCAGTGGGCTTCTGTCGTGACTCGCGATCGTTTCATTAGGGTGTCCAATCTAACCCATTTCACCACTACATCAGCTCCTCTGCTCAGTTCAACTCTGCTGCCTCACACACGCTCACTCACACACACACACAGACTCTTAACTTTATAGACCTGCCATGCTCGCCACCATCATTGCTGCTAATCATATCACTTAACTATACAGTACAGACCCTTCAACAACTCCATGCCTGTTCACCATGCTAAAGGATATAAACCCATTCAATAACTTTGAACCTTTTAGTGAAGCCTGACGTTATAGATCCTTTCAATAACTACAGACCTGCTCACTATGTTTGTTCATACAGACCCCTACATTAACCAAATAATGGCTCATCGTGTCATTAATGACCCCTTCAAACAGTCCTACTAGTCATGATGATTTGTATGTAGTATGCATTGGTACTACAGAGACCAGATATCTTTAAAGATCTCAGGAAGTGAGGTGAGACTATCTTTAAGAAACTCAGGAGATAAAATAAATGCTGCAATTTCCGCTTTATGGATCAGTTCTGATGTTTTCAGAGGGGATTCTATCCTACCCTTGTCTAGCACACGTATACTCTCGAACACACCACAGGGGAAACCAGACCTGATGATGCTCTGAACACTTCCCCGAGTCCAGACAGGTAGAAAGGCAAGTCACAGAGGGTTTCCATTTACACCCCAAGGGAACACAGGACAGGACAAAACAGAGGTGTGTCTCTAGCCTGATGCAACTCTAACAAACCCATGCCAGATAATGACCAGAGCCAATCCATACCCAGTCAAGATGTAATCATATCCAATCTAGATCCATTTCAGATCCAATATAGATACACTTCAGATCTAATCCAGATGCGCTTCAGATCCAATCCAGATGTGCTTCGGATCCAATCTGTCAGGATCCTGCATTTGTGTTTCCTGGTCCCTGACATGTGCTTTTCCCCGTTTGTTTATGTTGTCATGTACTTGTTGTGTTTGTCTTGCCAGTCCATGTGTTTCCTGTCTTTGTCCTGAGACCCCGCCCCCACCTGCCCCCTGTTTTTTCCCCTTCACCTGGGGTCCTAATCATAACCCTGTTTGTTTGTTTCTCCTAGGTCTCGTTAATTCCCCTTGTTCAGTTCACCTGTTTCCCATCACCTGTTTTCCCCCTTCTGCTATTTAAGTTCAGTCTGTCCTTTGTCCCGTGTTGGTTTGTCAGTTTTGTACGGAGAGAGGATTAATTAGAGGAGGTTGTGGGGATGGGGGGGGCAATAACAGCTCATCCCCCCACCTGACACTCCTCTGATTAGCTGCTTTGGAAACATGAGAACATCTGGAACACCTGTCTGTGAGAGATTCTGTCCTGTTTAGCTGTGTGCTTTAGTGTGTTCTGTCTCTACCGTGCTTCTGCGTTTTGATGCTTCTTACCCTGCCGGTGTTGGACTCTTGAGTTGCAGTCTTCTGTGTTTTTGGATTTTTGATCATCTGTGCTTTACCCTTTTTTTGGCATTAAAACCTGAACACTGCATCTGGTCTGCAATTGGGTCTCTACCTCACGAATCGAGACACAATCAAGTGCACTACAGAAGCAAATCAAATCTGCTTCAGAACCAAATCAGATCTGTTTCAGATCCAATCCATATCTGCTTCAGATCTGTTCCATAGTCATCTTCTATCCTGGAAACATTTCACCAGAAAGATGGAAAGATCTTCTAAACAAATTATCTTTCAGTGGCTGCTGATGGTCCAAATGCCAGAGGTGCAGTGAGATGGAAATCCTGACATTCAGCAGGATCCTGCCTTTCCTGACAGATGGACAGACAGGTGACTGGGCTCCACAAAGCCGGTGCCAAACAAATACAGATCCTCCTCTTGCTCTTAAAAGTCATGACATTTAGTTCTGCATTCGCAAAAGGGCTTTGAAAGGTACACTATGCAGGTACTCTGTTGACGATACACACAGAAAGTCTTTAAAATGCTAGGGCAGTCATGATAAATGTTAGCCTACAGGCCCTTGTTAACTACTACTATTACTGACCACCCACTGTCCACCAGTGATTTAACATGAATAAAAAGGCCAGCTGGCATCTTAGCCAGGATTTGGGTGTGTGTCTTTAAATGTGTGTGTGTTCAGTCTTTGCTGTCCCCGCTAGCACCGGTGAATGGCATGGCTTTATAAATTAATTTCCCTGTCTGCTATATTGCCCACAGCAACAGTGATAATGGCATTCCTGATGTGCTGTTGTAGGCAGTGGTGTGCGTGTGTGTGTGTGTGTGTGTGAGTGTCAAGGGACTCACATGCACACACACGTGCTAACACACAAATATGGATACACACACACTCTCTCACCTACCCAGAATGTACCAGAAGTATTGGCAGTGAACACATACACATATGCACCACACACAAACACACACACAGCATACACACACACAGACAGATCCTCCCGAATGATTCTTGGCATGATACACATGCACCCCCACACATATAGGCACATATGTACACACACACACACACACACACAACACACACACACACACTGCCATAACGGTGTTTTGTCTAGATACAGGGATCAGTTGAATGGCTTAGTAAGGCTCAGATATACTAAGAGCAAAGACAATTTGATTTCACTCTCCTTGTGTAAGCGTATGAAGCAGACATACAGGCATACAGAAGAGAGAGAGAAAGGGCCTTTTAAAAGTTTCCCTATGAGCCAGCGTTCGGGAGTGGCACCATCATACCCGCAGCCACTGATTCCACCTCATGGCAATGACAGGAACACCCAGTCCACAATAACAAACGCATAAAGGACTCTAACACACTTCAGCTTCTCTACACGCTGCATCTCACTCAGTGGTTGGTTACCCAGGATACTGCATCCCGCCATGCAGGGACACTTATGAGGAACAACAGATAGCATAGGGCCCTGCTGTGGCCCTGATTTGGCCCAGTCCTGTACCAGATCAGAGGTATATCTGAGGCAAAGTCAGCCATCAAGAAACAATGAGGACACTGAGGAGGAAGAGGAGGAGGTAAAGGTGAGGAAGAGGGAGAGGTGATGGAAAGGAGGAGTGAAGTGGAGGAGACGAAGAACAGTAGGAGGAGAGAAAAGACCAAGAGGAGGTGAGGGGAAAGAAAGAGGAAAAGAAGAGGGAAGGGAAGAGTATGAGACAAACGAGAGGAAGGAGGAGTGAAAAAGGAGGAGGAGAAGGAGGAGGGATGAAAAGCACACCTCCAGCCGCCACGGTGCAGGTAGCTGAAGGCTCCGCCCACCAGGCTGGCGACAAGCTGTCCGGCAGTGATGAAGAGTGTGTTAACAGTCACCAGCTGACCACGCAGGTGTGGGGGAGACGACTCCGCAATATACACTGGGACCGTCATGGAGGCTACACCTGAGAGAGGACAGGAGGGAGAGAGGAGAGGATAGGAAAGGAGTGGAGTGGAGAGGAGAGGAGAGGAGGGGAGGAGAGGGGAGGGGAGGAGAGGGGAGGGGAGGGGAGGGGAGGGGAGAGGAGAGGAGAGGAGAGGAGGGGAGGGGAGGGGAGGGGAGGGGAGGGGAGGAGAGGGGAGGGGAGGGGAGGGGAGGGGAGGGGAGAGGAGAGGAGAGGAGAGGAGGGGAGGGGAGGGGAGGGGAGGGGAGGGGAGGGGAGGGGAGAGGAGAGGAGAGGAGAGGAGAGGAGAAGAGAGGAGAGGAGAGGAGAGGAAAGGAAAGGAAAGGAAAGGAGAGGAGAGGAGGGGAGGGGAGGGTAGGGGAGGGGAGAGGAGAGGAGAGGAGAGGAGAAGAGAAGAGAAGAGAAGAGAAGAGAAGAGAAGAGAAGAGAAGAGAAGAGAAGAGAAGAGAAGAGAAGAGAGGAGGGGAGGGGAGGGGAGGGGAGAGGAGAGGAGAAGAGAGGAGAGGAGAGGAGAGGAAAGGAAAGGAAAGGAAAGGAAAGGAAAGGAGAGGAGAGGAGAGGAGAGGAGAGGAGAGGAGGGGGGAGTAGAGGAGTGGAGACAAGAAAGCAAAGGAGAATTATATTATAACAAAATAATATAAAATAATATTAGAATTATGAGGTCAATAAAACTCAATAAAATTGCATTATACCTCACCCTCATAAAGCCCGTCATAACACCAGCCACTGTTTATCCACTAACACATCCATTCAATATCACATCTTTGCCTTTGGTGTCAGGATGCATGGACACAGAGACCCATAGCTACAGCGCACTGACCTTGACCTCAGTATCCATGGACACACAGACCCATAGCTACAGCTCACTGACCTTGACGTCAGGATGCATGGACTCAGAGACCCCGTAGGTAGAGCTGACCTTGCATTGATCAAAGTGGCCAGGTCCCTCTAATTTGTTTTAATATACCCTTCCAAAACATGTTGAAACACAGAGCACAGAAGGTGCATGGCCCCGGGCCAATCATTACTGTGATTAATCCTGAAATAAAAGGCATTATGCGGGGAGAATGTGCCAGCGGATTTCAGCTCCATTAAAAAAAGGGGCGAGTTCACAAAATTGCTTTTCACTCTCAAATCGAGTTGAGCGGCAACCTGCCACTTAGGAGACGCAACAGCCCCGCGGTACATGGTGAATCACACGGAATTCATTAACCCACTGCCTCACTCAATAGCATGCCCCTCAAACAGAGTGTATGTACGAGTCTCGAGATGAATGTCCCAGACACATCAATGTCAGGGAGGGCATGGAGGTCCCTGCTGCCAAAGGATAAGAGATTATTCATAACAGCTATCTTCATCAGTTCACTTCATAACCGCCATCTGCAAATCTTTCAAGCCCACTTATGGTGTGAAGTATTTGGAACTCGCCAATGCTAAGCATTCTACTGTTCTATGCCTTCTACCATGGTTCTATGTTACACGAATGTAGTATGACAGAGACTCTGGGGGCCATTTGCTGTTGTTGAAGTTTAAATTGGTTGTAGAGGTTGGTTACATGCTGTGTGTGGTATTGTACATTGTTAGTCACTAGGAGCCCTGGGCAGTAGCATAGAGTGTTTAGTTGTGGTTTGATGCTGGCTGAGGGGACTTGTGGTGCTGTTCCGAGCAGGTGACTATGATCTCCTAGGAGAAAGATGTGCGTTGTCTTCACCTCCCTTAGGCCTGCCAATCACAGCGCCTCAAGGGGGTTACGGGTGGGAGGCGAGCACCCAGAGAGAACCAATCAGGTGCGTCTCCAGTGGCGACGAGGGCTCTGGAGTGCGGCGTTTGTGCAAACATCCCATGTGGAGGAAACCACCAGGGAGACAAGCCCAGAACCAGCACAGGAAACAGACCACAACCAAATGAGCTACATGCATAGACCAGAGGGTGTGTGTGTGTTTGTGTATATGTTTGTGTGTGTGTTGGAGAGAGAGAATGTGTAAGTGTGGTGTGTGTGTGTATATCTGTCTGCCTCTTATGTACTCAAATGCAACAAACAGTTTGTTGTGTGTGTATATGTGTGTGTGTGTGTGTGTGTGTGTGTGTGTGTGTGTGTGTGTGTGTGTGTGTGTGTGTGTGTGTGTGTGTGTGTGTGTGTGTGTGTGTGTGTGTGTGCGTGTGTGTGTGTGTGTGTGTCTGTGTGTGTGTGTGTGTGTCTGTGTGTCTGTGTGTGTGTGTGTGTGTGTCTGTGTGCAGTGTTGGGAAGGATACTTTCAAAACGTATTCCGTTACAGAATACAGAATACATGCCCAAAAATGTAATCTGTAACGTATTCCGATACATTAACTAATCTGAGTATTGTATTCTGAATACTTGGAATACTCCCACATTGAATTGCATTTTATAACTGTAGGAATGCGGCCATCAAATCCTGCGTACTTAACAGGCCTATTCTGGTGTGTTCTACTGTTCCAACTGGCTGAATGTGTTAGGCCCAAGTCTCCCTGAAAGTGCAATTTTATTGTACTGTAATTATTATAATTTGCTGTAGAGGAACAAAGACTATAAGACCATGTTAACGCAAAAGAGGTTTTACTTGGTTAAAGTAGCCACAATTTTCCCTTTACAGTTTCTTTATTCTTTATTTTCTCAGCTGTGAAAAATGACAAACTAAAAACTGTCCATCAAAACAAAACGTAAGCTCAAACTGAATGAGATGATGGCAAAGAATATCATTTTTTTAAACTATGCAATCAAATATAATTTTGCCCACATGAAACAATGTTAAACTCAAAAACTTCTTGGTAATATAACAACAAAGGCTAGCAGCAAAAACCGATTCAAAATGTCAAAGTTGTAAAGAACATAGGGTGACAAAAGGTGTTCCTTTTATACGAATGTCAAATGAAAAAAGATAACAATTGATTTATCACAGAAATGAGGCTGTCAATTTACATGCATTGCCTGTGAATGCTGTGAACCTGAAGACCAGTATGTTTTGAGCCACCTACCTACATATTTGACCCACCTAGCCTACTTTACATGTCAACACACCCCAGTAAAGTGTGGTCGTATCTCAGCAGGAGAGCCTGCTCCAAGTGCTTATCTGTCATTTTGTTGCGATGTGGAGTGAAAATAAGCCGTTAAAAGACTCCTGTTTGACATGCTAGCTAACGTTAGCTAAAATTAGCCTGTGTTCGCTTAAAAACTGAGTTAAGATTTTTGAAGAAGCATCTTAAAGTAAGTTTATTTTGAATTAGCCAAGGGAAGCTGTAGTTTTACTGGTCACCGGGGCTAGTAAATCAGCACATAGTAGGAGAATGTAAAGGCGCACATCTGGCTGATACAACTATGTTATAGCAAGATGACCAGTTAAACTAGCAGATGACTACCCTGGGCGAATTGAAAAATAAACTTACTTTTAGATGCTTTTTCAAGTTGGAGGTGGAGTCTTTCGAAGCCGAAAGGAGGTTGCACAGTTATATTCCGTCCTCCCTTCTCTTGCTTTAACATGAAATGCTTATTACATTTCCAGAATAGAAACGCATTCCTGCCCTGGCTCTCTTGTGCCGGCTCTGGCACCTGCTCCTCTTAAGACTCCATAAGCAGACTGATCACGCAAATAACATTTTCATTCGTTTTCATGTTGGGGCTTCTGGGAAATGCATAAAGTGGCCTTATTTTATTTAGAGAGTGAATAAACTCGTGAAATAGAGAAGTACCGTCATGTATTCCATTGATTTCAACAATGTAACTGTATTCTGAATACCATCGATTTAAATTGTAACTGTAACGGAATACAGTTACTCGTAATTTGTATTCTAAATACGTAACGCCGGTACATGTATTCCGTTACTCCCCAACACTGTCTGTGTGTGTGTGTGTGCTAAGGAAACTGGCCAAGGGACTCTCATTGATTAGGCCAGGAGGCTCGAGGGAGTGGGCAGGGTGCCAAGCACATGATCTAGAGGAGAGGAGGTTATCCTGGAGCAGAGGGGAGAGCTGAGTGTACATGTATGTGAATATGAATGTATGTGTGTGTGTGTGTGTGTGTGTGTGTGTGTGTGTGTGTGTGTGTGTGTGTGTGTGTGTGTGTGCATGTGTATGTGTGTGTGTGTGTGTGTGTGTGTGTGAGTGTGTGTGTGTGTGTGTGTGTGTGTGTGTGTTTTCACATGGCCACAAGTGTTCAAGTGAGCATTCATGTATGCATGCATGCTTATGCATAAGCACACACACATTACTGTGAGTTTGAGGTGTGTGTATGCATTTGTAAGCCCAATGCTGGAGTTGTGTGTGTGTATGTGCACAGGAGAGTGTGTGTTGGTGGGTGAAGGACCATGATATTTACTCAAAAGATCAAATAACATGTGTTTGCCAGAGATTCATCTGACAAGGGGCATGGCATCGCCGTGACGATTACATTCTATTAATAGCCTGCACATGCCGGCTTCCCGACGCTCCCCGCTGCCCGGCAGACGATGCACCTGTTGCCATGGGAACACTGCGCTGCCTGCCTTACGTCAAGAGGTTAATCAATTGGAGGTGACGACAGCTTCTATTGGCGTTTCATTGCTAAATGCTAGATGGGTGGGTTGGGGTGGGGTCTGCACAAACTGGGCTCATAGAGGTTTTACACATCACTGGAGAGAGTGATGGATTAGGTGACCAGTCCCATTCATTTTAATGGCCAATGCTCTGATAGGCCACTGAAATGCCCAGGAGGTACGCAAACGACCCCCAACATCTTGGTTTCGCGAACCAATTGCCTGACCTGCACATGAACATGAGCAGTGACCACAGTAAGCAGACCCTACACTGACTGGCCCCACCGGTACCTGATTGATACCAGCCTATGGGAAACAAACCAGCTGATACCAAACTAGCTGAATACACCTAAAATGAGCCAATCAGGGCAGTGTTTCCCAATAGTGACACTGTACTAAAACCATCACTGAATGACAAAGACCATAGGTGGATGTACTATGATCGTGGTTCGGGGAACTCAGTCGTAGAATCACCTGTCAGTCAATGGTATCCTTCACTCCCATCGGTAATCGCCTCAATCACATTGCTTCAAAATTGAGATCGGTTTAATTGGGAACCCTCCCACTTCACATCGACAACTGTCATTCGACTGACATCGCTGACAGTCACCGAATACAATTCACTTTCCATGCTCTCTCGTCGCTCAATTACTGCTAGTCTCTTCCTGTGTGAATCTACAGATGCTCAGATTATTAACACACTTTATTTGGATGGTCTCCTGTGTGAGTGCGTGTGTGTGTGTGTGTGTGTGTGTGTGAGTGTGAGTGTGTGTGAGAGAAAGAGAGAGAGAGAGCGTGCCTGAGTGCATCGGGGTGTGTATGTGTGTATTATTTGTACGTGTGAGTGCTTGTGTGTGTGTGTTTGTGATAGAGAGAGAGAGGGAGAGAGTGTGACTGAGTGCATCAGGGTGTGTATGTGTATGAGTGTGTGTGTGAGGAGGTCCGTTCGATCTAACAAGAAAGTGATTGCTCTGTCATTACTGAAGTGCAGGAGCGCGTCCAGAGTAGGCTTATTGCATAACACAACTCCAGAGAGACTGATGATGAACAACACACACACACTTAAACACATACCCACACACACACACACACACACACACACACACACACACACACACACACACACATTCACACACATACACACACACAAACACACACACACACTTTAACCCAAACTCAAACACATACACACACTCACTCACACACACACTCTCCTAAGAAGCACAATAATAACATCACAGAAGAAAGATGGGATGTAGGGAGAGAAAGAAAAGGGGATGAGAGTGAAAAGGAGAAATAGAAAAGGTCAGAGCGAGAGACAATAGGAAATAGAAAAACAGGAGAACACACACACACACACACAGACAGGCAGAGACAGATTGGGGGATATTGAGAACACACCCACACAAACACACACACACACACACACACACACAGTGTGAGTTTGAGAGACAGGGATGCTGCAAGAGAAAGGGAACACATCGAGGTGAAAGAGAGATACACTGGGGGAAATGGAGGGTTGGAAAAGAAAGACAAAGAATGAGACATAAACAAGTGCACCTTACCCATCCATTGCTCCATTCCATCGCTCTGAAGCGGAAATGCCACAACAACCACAGCACTCAAGACACACATCCTGCCTATGGACCACTTACTAAACAACCTCTAGCCGACCACTGCTAAGGCAAAAGAAGACCAATCCCATGATCTCACTTTCATCCCTGCCATGATCGCTCTCCGTTTCAGACAAGTCAAGAGAACCGAGCGGGAGACATCACAGGCAGCCATTAGGGAGGCTTTGAGCCGAGGCCATAAGGGGTCAGCCACCATTCTGATGGCTAAATTAGGGTCAAAGATCGAACTCAGTCAAGTCAAACACAAAGACGTTCTGCCTTGATTTCCCTTTCAAAAGGGTTCACAGTTCTGTTCAGTCACTTTTCAAACATCCCAGTTAACTGCAAAGCCCTGGTCACCACTGGAATGCCAACGAGATGCGATCAGAAATGGTTTCTGATTCAGTGTGTGCACCGCCACCACGCCGAGCCATAACAACGACCTTGAGTAAAGGTCACTTTGTCCACCTCGCACACTACAGGAAGCCATCCTGCCCCTGGCGCTGGCCTAAAGGTCTCAGGATCCATAATTGGACAGAAATGCTGTGTGAAATAATATCGAATAGTGTGGTATTTCACCCTTCTGAGGAAACATAACAGTGACCTTTAAGATGGATGAGGGGTGGGGCAGATTTATGCTAGATCATTCACTTGGACTCCAACACGCAGAAAGAGTAAATACTAATTGTGCCTCAATTAGTGTGAGACTTGCCTATCCTCACCCCCCCCCGCCACCTGCTCATATCCCCTCACCATTTCCCTGTCGCTTTACCGTCACAAATCTTTGACCCTAACCGGTATTAACCCAACATTAATTTCCCACAAGGCATCACAAACATATCAACCACCACCACTTTATTTTACCTGCCAGCTTGGCATTCGCACAACACGGCAAATTTGGCTACGCTGTGCATTTTTTAGATGTTTTCAGCCATGCAGATTCTGTCTTTGGTGTACTGAGGACATTTAACTATAGAATTGCAGTTAGTATCGAGTTGTTTAAAGGTATGTTTATAATTTCAGAAGTGTGTAACTTAAAAATTCTGAATGATTTGCATGTTTTGGGTTTTTGTCTGCTATTCAATCTGGTGCTGTAAAATTCAAATGCTACATACCGCACTTTAAACTCATTATTCAGCGAATGGGGCACGAGATAGTGGTTGACGTTCCTCATGACTTGACCTCCTTCTTTTAAAGATGCAGTCTGCGATTCCGTTTCGATTTTGCTAAAGGTTGTTGGTGTTTGTGCTCAACAGTCAATCAAATTACAGCCCTTTCTTCCGTGCCCCTAAAGAACCATGTTGACCTGGCTAAGTGAACTCCAAGGTAAACCTCCTAATAGAAGAGCCCTATGCCTTCATCCTCCAAGCAAAATAAAGCCATGGGGCTTTACTGGTTTACCACCGTCTCTGACTTAACTTAGCCAGGTTTGTCACTAAACCATATTATTGGACTGTGTACAAACACCACGGGGCAACTGCTCTGTTAGCTTAGGTGCGTTTTAGAGTTTAACATGGTTTTAAACTTGCATGTTGTGGAGGAAGTCATGTGGCTTCTTAAGCCCCATTGCTGTGTCATAAACACCATGTGGTTTATCCTATAGGTGAGGTTAAGGCTGGTTTCAGTTGCTGTGCCATCATGAAATCTAACATCTGCCACTAGAGGAATCTTTGTCTGCGTTTAATTTTAAACATGGCGCAATGGTGGTTTAAGGAGAGATAAGGACGATTTTTCCCCGGAATCAGACCGATATTACATCCATTACACAAATGGCAAGCTGAGGATCCCAAAATTAGCAGGACTACCATGGTTAATCTTCTAATACTAATTCTTACTAAAAAAAACTAATCGTACATGTGTTGGTGGATGCAATAATAATATTGTTAATATCTTTTAATAGCTTTTTTCATAGCACTAATATTTGTGTGGGTCTAACTTTGATATCATTAAGTGGCATTGTTGTATCATCGTACGGCCGGGATATCCTAGTTCCGGTTTCCAGCTAAGCTAGCCAAATGCTAACTGACAGAGCAATTGCCCCCAGTGTTCTTCTGAGCTGAACACTGAACAGACAGCTAGAGGCCTGTGAGGAGCAATTGGCTGAATTTGTATGTGTTTCTGCATCTTTAACTACCACTGATCCAGACCTGTTCCAGGAACCTTGTTCACCTCTAAAAGCTTGACAAGCAGAACATATACAGGTGGTACTAATTCTGATCATCAGGCCACAGTCTTTGGCTCCTTTGGAGAACAACCACTGGCACATGCCAATTTAAAGGTACCGGACACATACAAAATGCCCTTGTTATCTGCAAACCACATATTCAAGTTTGAAATCCTACATCTTGTTGTTGTTGTTGTTGGGTTCAGCTAGTAGTTGCTGTACTGCACCTTGTTAACCTTGAGTATAGTTTAATCTTCATGCTCTGGAGAGCGCAGCCATGAGGGGCAGAGGGGAAGCTCTATCTGTCAGTCACCTTTGCTAATCAGTAGCGTAAGCATCGGAGTTGGAATTGGTGTGTGAGTCAACCCTAATTGCAGAGGCTATAAATAGTCGCGAATGAATGCTGAATGATAAATGTCTCTGCGTGAAATCACCTCAAAGCCTGTAACCTTCCCCAGAGGGCTTACATAGGCAATTCAGACATCACCGGGGAAAAGAGGCCGTGACTAAACTGTTTTCTTTTCACAGGGAGAGGGAGTGAATGTAGCATGCAGTCCCTCAGTCATGAATGGGTATGGTCAGTACCGGTTCTTTCAATACGCACACTACGCACGTTGCGTAGGGCCCCGCAAATGTATTATTTATAATAAAGGCCCGTGGGAAAAAAAAAAAACGTGACAACGTAACTGTCCGTCGCGGACGTCAGATAGCTACCCATGCGCATCATTGCATCATCAGTGTAGAAAGATGAAGCGGAGTTATCCCTCGGGGAATGAAAAAAGGAAGAGGAAGGAACTTGAAAATGAACTACGGGAGCAGCAGTCAGGTAAAGCCTGTAACTCTCCTCTCCTGGTGGGAGAGAGGGAGGGACAGTCCGTGTTAGACCTACAGGGCGGTGAGCCCTTGGGGATCCCCGGTCTCTGTGTGCGTCTTGCTAGCTTCTATAATTTTAGTTGTAGCCTTGTATAGTTACAACTGCACTTAACAAAATGGAAAGTAATCGATACATATTGACTAAGATTGAAGTTTGTTTGCTTGGATAGCCCACAGGCAAATATAGACGCAGATACGATTTATTCTTGGTGAATAAATAAAACTCGTGTAATATTATGACAATGGTGCTAAATAATAAACACTTATTAATAGAGTGAGATCATACCGAGAAATATCAAACTGTTGCTTGAAGTATTGGTTTGATGTTTCGAGGTTAGTACGTTGTTTATTATGGCATTTTACTCTCCTTTCATTTTATAAAGACACGGCCATTGTAAATCGAAAACATGTCGTTTTGTTAAGCTCAAGTCTTCTCACGACTCAATTTGTTTGCCTAGCAACCACTTCAACAGAAAACGGACAATATGGATCTGCTAAATAAAATGGTTGCAATATGCAATATATTTAAAGGGGGGATGAGTGGAAGCACTGGGTGTCAGGTGCGACGGTTGAAAATTTGGGGGGTTCAGTTAGGAGGGCCCCTTGGCAGAATTTTGCCTAGGGCCCCATGGAGGTCTGAACCGGCTCTGGGTATGGTCATTGAGTATACTGAAGTGGTACCAAGAACATTACGTTGATTGACAATCAAGTGATTGATTGATTTCCATGTTCAATGACACCTGAGTAGTTCTGCACCACTGAAGCCTCTGAAGCCTATGGATTATGTGTGTGCAAGTATAACTTCAAGTAAAAAAAATAACTTAATTGAAATGCTCTAGATGTTTGATTATGTGTGTGCAAGTTTAACTTCAAGTTAAATAATAACTAAATAAAAATGCTTTAGATGTTTTCAACATTTTGAGAAGACCCATGTTTAATATTCAAAAATCGGCTGTGACACCATCTTCGCTGGCTGGTCATAATATATACAGCCGCGGAAAAAATTAAGAGACCACTTCAAAATTATCAGTTTCTCTGGTTTTACTATTTATTGGTATGTGTTAAAGTAAAATGTACATTTTTGTTTTATTCTATAACCTACTGGCAACATTCCTACCAAATTTCAAATAAAAATATTGTCATTTAGATCATTTATTTGCAGAAAAATGACAATTGGTCAAAATAGCAAAAAAGATGCAGTGTCTTCAGATCTCGAATAATGCAAAGAAAACAGGCTCATATCCATTTTTAAACTACACAATACTAATGATTACACTTAGGAAGAGTTCAGAAATCAATATTTGGTGGAATAACCTTGATTTAAAATCACAACTTTCATGTGTCTTGGCATGCTCTCCACCAGTCTTTCACATTGCCGTTGGGTGACTTTATGATACTCCTGGCGCAAGAATTCAAGCAGCTCGGCTTCTTTTCATGGCTTGTGACCATCCATCTTCCTCTTGATCACATTTCAGAGGTTTTTTATGGGATTCAGGTCTCGAAATTGGGCTGGCCATGACAGGGTCCTGATCTGGTGGTACTCCATCCACACCTTTACTGGCCTGGCTGTGTGGCATGGAGCATTGCCCTGCTGGAAAAAACACTTCTCAGAGTTGGGGAACATTGTCAGAGCAAAAGGAAGCAAGTTTTTCTTCCGGGACAACGTTGTGCTTTGCCTGGCTGAGGTTTGTAAAAGACCATAAGGATTGAAAAAGCGGACTGGAGGTTCTTCTAAGTTCGTCTTCTCTGATGAGTCCAGCAGGGCAATGCTCCATGCCACACAGCCAGGCCAGGAAAGGTGTGGATGGAGTTCCACCAGATCAGGACCCTGTCATGGCCAGCCCAATTTCGAGACCTGAATCCCATAAAAAACCTCTGAAATGTGATCAAGAGGAAGATGGATGGTCACAAGCCATGAAAAGAAGCCGAGCTGCTTGAATTCTTGCGCCAGGAGTAGCATAAAGTCACCCAACGGCAATGTGAAAGACTGGTGGAGAGCATGCCAAGACACATGAAAGTTGTGATTTTAAATCAAGGTTATTCCACCAAATATTGATTTCTGAACTCTTCCTAAGTGTAAGCATTAGTATTGTGTAGTTTAAAAATGAATATGAGCTTGTTTTCTTTGCATTATTCGAGATCTGAAGACACTGCATCTTTTTTGCTATTTTGACCAATTGTCATTTTTCTGCAAATAAATGATCTAAATGACAATATTTTTATTTGAAATTTGGTAGGAATGTTGCCAGTAGGTTATAGAATAAAACAAAAATGTACATTTTACTTTAACACATACCAATAAATAGTAAAACCAGAGAAACTGATAATTTTGAAGTGGTCTCTTAATTTTTTCCGCGGCTGTATATATCCATCATCCACACCGCTAGTGATTTGGTTCAACATCTCCCCCAGCCCTGCCTCAAACACTCATGCACCACACGCGCACACGCACAGACACACACACACACACACACACACACACACACACACACACACACACACACACACACACACACACACACACACACACACACACACACAGAAACACACTTTTTAGTCTACATCCTCTCAATCATCCAGCCATCCTCCCCTAACAATGAGGCATTGCAAAGATTTCAATCTGAAATCTTCAATCACTGCTGAAACATCAGTTTCTCCACAGCCCAATCGGTGGGGTTTACAGCGCACACAACACTCGCAGGACCCTCCCTCTTCTCTGAGGGAAATATGGGACTGCGCTCTGAAGACTGGCCAGGAAGAAGTTTAATTAAAGCTGTCTTAGCAGTGCCGATTGCTAGCTTGGTGATCACCCAATACGTCAATTTGGGCTACGCCTGGCATTATTTTGATGATTTAAGTCATGCCAATTCTGTCCTTGTTGTACTGAGGTCATTTAACTATAGAAATGCAGTTATCATCAAAATGTTTAAAGGTAGGTCTGTGTCAAGTAATTTAACCAAAATCTTCCAACCACCATTTGTAAAACAATTTGAATTAATTTATTTATCAATTCACTTATTCATTTTTTCATTCATTAATTTACTGAATCAATAAAGGTGAGAGCAGAGGCGTATAGGCTCATCAAATAGTGAAATAAAACTGATTCATTTCATCCATTCACTCACTTGGTTAGAGCAGTGACATAGATTGTTTTCTCTCTGGCGCTCTCGAAGACACAATGTGCACCTTTTCCCCGCAGGCAACAGCAACTTGTATTACTGAAGGAATGGTGTATATAAAAATAAGAATGTGTCACCATGTGTCTCTTGACCCAGAAACTAATCTGGGTATTATGTTCTCGAAACCAAGCAACAAAGACACTAAAGCCAGCATCTGAGAAGTGTTTGCTGGTATACACAACTGCTGGTAAGAGAGAAGTGACGGATGACATTCATTAACACGTCTGTGTGTCATGACATTGACATTTGAGTTATGTGCAACAGTATTCCTAGTCAAACATGCGTTTGCAACTGGTTATTCTGTACCAAAATATCACTTCAGATTAAAAAGCGGGTCTTTCCCCTATAGAAAACCCTTAGTAGATATCATAATATAAAAGTATTAAAATACTCTCTAAATGTATTAATGTATAATAATATCTGAATGTACAGCAGTGATGATATAGACCAGCTATAACTCCACCTTCTTGTGTAACCAGAGAGAACGTAAATACGGAAACAGTTACCACAAATAACCACATACACACCCTGCCCACGTGATGCACGTTCTTGCTCACCATAGCGACGCTAATAGGACGCCAGGTTGGTGAGTTTCCCTCCTATTAACGTGGAGACGTTTACTGTGTTTATGGCCATGTAATCATGTGTGTCTCACGACCTCTTGCATCAACTTTTCCATATGCTGAAGGCTCCCACCCATCCCTCTATGAATCTACTGGAACACATTATAATTGGCCATGAGTAGCCTTGACATAAAGTAACAAAACTTTGTAATATTCTAAACTTTGATGATCAGTTGATTGATTTGGGCTTGTTCTCCCTAGATCCTTAGTTGCGTAAAAGTAGAAACCTTGCTATTCAACAACATGGGATGTTCTAGTTTGAGTACAACATTAGAAAAGAATGGGAAAAACCTTACCAAGTCCAAGCCCGACTATGAGGCGTCCAACCAGAAGGGTCTCTTTATTTGGGGCGGCGCTCATCACTATACCCCCCACGGAAAAGATGAAACTGGCCAGCAAGATGCACACCCTCCGCCCGAAAACTCCGTTGAGGAAGCCACCTGCGAGCGCAGACAACGCGGCCGCAGCTACCGCGCTGGACACCAGCACCTCCTGCCACATGAAACTCAAATTCATCTCCCGCTTGATCAGCAGCATCGCTCCCGACACCACTCCCGTGTCGTAGCCGAAGAGGAAGCCTCCCAGAGCGGAGAACACTGCCAGGACATAGACGGAAGCGGGCGTGACATCTTGCTGGAACTGCTTGCGAGCCGCTCTCTCCATGTCCCCGGTGGAGGTAGCGGGTGCCGCCGCGGGCACTGCCCCCTGACTGCCGATGCTCGCGTTGGACGGAGTCTTGATAAGACTCCGCTCTCCACCATCGTTAACTTTCCTCCACCTGTCGCCTATCGCGTTGCTCATGTTCCGTAGGTTGTAGTCATGGTCGCTTGATTTTCGGGACATAAGTGAAGTCACGCAAAACGTGCACAAGACTTGTAGGCTAATTTGAGTTAGACCGACTGTTTGTAGAAGTCAATGTCGTTGTGCACAATAATACCAAAATGCAGGACTAGCTTTATCGCAGAAACAAAAAAAATCGCAAACGAACGCGTCCAGCTTGGGTAAACTTCTTCGTCTGTTGCGTCCAACTACATCCCAGTGGTCCGATGGTGCGTGCGCGGTGATGGAGAGTAGTGGCAAAGGTGGGATCGGAGGGAGTCGGCTTTACCCGTCACTGTCAGCGTCCATGTGACGTAAGAGCGTTTCACACCCATGTTTGTCAGTTGAGCGCCTATAAAGGCATAGTTTGGTCTATGGCAATCGTCATATATTCTGCAGTCTTCCAAGGCTACTTAGGATCTTTCTCCAATTTCCTATAGTGGCAAAACCAAAATGAGTGTATCGTGTTAAAAAATCTTCCTAGTTTGTGTAATATATCGGCATTGTAAAAAAATCAATGTCTACCAACTCTCTTACATGCGAATTTTGACCATTCGGATAAAAAAATCCTAAGTGGAAAACGCATAAAATCTTCTAAATCGAATAAGAAATTAATTCGTTAGAAGGGGTGGAATCCCTCACGATTCCCAAAGGGGCATTATGCTGAGGTTGGTGGAAATTAGTTTATTTGCAAACCGGATAGAGGTTCGGATTTCTTTTAACGAATTTTCATAAATGCGCCTAAAGTATAAGAATTTGTTGGATGGAAAAAAACACTACTAAGGTGTCCTTCAGAAATATGCCTGATTTGTTTTCTCACAAAAATTATTACACGGCAACGGCATACAGAGAAAAAAATGCTCAATCGCTGCAGGTGCGGTCTGTTTCAGGCCCTGTTATTTATTATCCTACAAAACGGTATTTTCAGACCCTTTGGTTGGTGCGCTCTCTTGTGGACAGATACATCTACTACATTCTTGTAAAAAAAACGTGCAGTTTTGAGTCAATAGCATATAATGTGTTGTTTTCAGTCGGTAACACTAAACAGGCTGAAACGGTAGTGAATACATTTTTTTAAAATAGTTTAAGTCGACCTACAGCCAAGGGAATATGAGACAGAAACAAAACGAATGCATACAACATGAGTTCAGGATGTGTGGCCTTATGTTCTTGTGGTTGAACTTACCCTATTTTAGGGGTATGTTGACAGGATCCAGCTGACAGGGTTAGTTCAGCCATCTGAGAAAAACGAGGGTATTAACCAGATTCATTACAGTCAATAATGATGATTAAATCCCCCAATTTGCTTATTTTATTGGTGTTAATGGAATTAATATTACAACCAATTTGTTAACGGTTCTGAAACCTGAAGATCTTTTGCCAAGTCTCATAGGATTTAAAAAATTAAATTGAATGAAACTTTTCACAAACTATATGTTATTCACTTTAAGTGTAGACTCTAAACCAGGGGTGTCAAACTAATTTTAGTTAAGGGGCCACATACTGACCACTTTGATCTCAAGTGGGCCTGACCAGTGAAATCATAGCATAGTAACGCATATAAAACGACAATATTTCTCTATGTTTAAATCATTGGTGAAGGTTTTTGGATGATTAAACCCTATTTTAAGGTCTTTCTACAATAAACTAGAAACATAAAGACCAAAAACTCAGAAATCAGCCCACTATTTATCTGCCTGGGCTCTCCTATGCAGATTCCCTCAACAGTTACCATCTGTTAAATTGCCCTCGTAAGCAATTACTGAAGCAATTACTGGATCGATTAAAAAAAGTACAATATCTTAGTACTCATAAACCTCAATATCCTTGAGAGACATTCTGATTCACAACCCTTGACATTTATTAAGCAAAGCTACTTTTATAGAAATATAATTTGTCTTTCTGTAATTTTCACACTTAGCAAAGGCATCCGGCGGGCCGAGCTGGACCCCCCTGGGGGCCGTATCCGGCCCGAAGGCCGTATGTTTGACACCCCTGCTAAATTATATTTAATGTGAACTTATGTTATTAGAAATCATAACTTTATAAACTACAGAAATATTGTTTTATCTTTTGTTGACCTTAATGAAATATCATTACTAATCTCAACAGGTATATTATTCGTCTAAATCATAAGAAAGTTTATACTTTAACTTTTGGTACTTAAGTAGGATATACAGACTTAAATCGGCTATAATCTACACAGAAAAGGAGAACATGTACATAACAAATCAAGCTCAAGCTAGTCTCTTCAACTAAAGTGTTAATGTTAAAATCAAAATGTTAATGTTACCGTCAAAATCTTAATGTTACTGTTAACAGGTAGGCTTATACCTTCTGCCTACCTGCACAGCGGAATAATAATTATAACAGAATGTACGAATGTTCAGCCATCAACCTCGTGGCATACTTTATTGTAGAACTCACAACATGCTGCTCTCCGTGAAAATTAGGGAAAAACAGACAGAGAGAGGGTGAGCATCCCCCTTTACAGAAAAGTAGTGTCACACGTGTCTAATGCTGTATGAGGCGCAACAGCGCCACCTCCTGCACAAATATAATTATATACATACAGTCAAACACTTATCCATTCTCAACAGTTACCATCTGTTAAATTGCATGCTGAGCTATCCTAGCTAGCGATGTTGTTACCGTCAGTAAAACCGTTTATAAAATTGCACGCTGAGCTATCCTAGCTGGCGATAGCAAACGCCACCAGCATAAATACAAACTGTTCATTAAAAGTTCTGTTCAATGCTGGCGTTTGCTATTGCTAGCTAGGATAGCTCAGTGTGCAATTTTACAGACAGTAACATTAACATTTGGACAGTCACATTAACATTTAGATTTTTAACATTACCACTTTAGTTGGAGAGACTAGTTATGTACTTTTAGTGGTAATAATACAAGTATTCATGAACCATAACTGTCTGGGGATGTTCTCTCAACTAGATAGTTAGTGATCATACCTAGCAAGAGCGTAGTTCGCTAGATAGATAGCTAGCTGCAAGCAGCCTCATTTACTTTGGAGCAGACATAAGTGTTTTTCGATTTATTGAGCTGGGGCTGGGGTCTCCCACACTGTTCAATCCACCGCCGGCACCTTTCCTCTGTGTTTTGGGCTTTGAAAATGTGAAAAAAACGATGGGTCCCTCTAATCTCTCAGCGTACCTTTGTGTCAGATCTAAAAGTCTCGTAGGGACACTGTTAAACCATGCTGCTCAGAGTCAGACCTCAAAGGTGTCGGACCTTCTTCTCCTAGTAGAGGTTGCTAAGATATGATTGTACGAGGGCCGTTCTAGGGAGGAGTTTCGCGATCGGCCAATTGACATGGAATAGCCCATGAGGCCAGTTAACACAGCAGGATATTTGAGACTGTCTGAGGGGCTAGGTTCAGTGGCAAGTGCAACCACATTGCAACAACTTACTGTAATGTCCCGTCAACCCCTGTATTTCAATTTAAAAGAACCAACCATCTTATTCTTTTTGATAAAAAGAAGAGTTAAAGAGATAAGGTCCCTTTCCTCTTTTCATAAGCACCTTTCAGGCCATCATTGACGCATGTCAAACTCATATTATCAGTGATGGAGGTTATGGATGTGTAGGCTATGTCCAACAAGGATATTTTGCAATTCCAATGAAGAGGCCAAGATTGATTGATGACATCAGCATGTTCCTGTGGTATGAGGCTCTGGTTGTAGCCCGTCCTACTGACTCCTGTTTAGAGGGCAGTCATCAAGTGGTCAGATACTAGGCTTTGGAAGCACAGTGGTCAGATACTAGGCTTTGGAAGCACAGTGGTCAGATACTACGCTTTGGAAGCACAGTGGTCAGATATTAGGCTTTGGAAGCACAGTGGTCAGATACTAGGCTTTGGAAGCACAGTGATCAGATACTAGGCTTTGGAAGCACAGTGGTCAGATACTAGGCTTTGGAAGCACAGCGGTCAGATACTAGGCTTTGGAAGCACAGTGGTCAGATACTAGGCCTTTGGTACAGTACAAGCAGCAATGAGGACCCTACTGTGTGTGCTCCTTGGATTGCTGTTTGCAGTTTCGGTAAGTATGTTGCACTGAATATCTGTTGCAGAGGAAACTAGGCAGAGGCATGATTTTACTGAGAATGATAAGCTTTATAATTTGCAGGTGAAGTTTATGCTTGTGAGAGATGGGTTGCATTTACATTGTTCATTTGAAATCAGAGGTGCATTCAAATTCATTGAACAGAGGTGAACGCTTTTTTTTTCTTTTAACTTAAAGTTCACAGGACTGGAGAACACAGCATGTCTTACTGATCACAAACAATTACACACAAAGACAAAGGAAAAAGTATAAGGCTTACATAGGAGCTCAATTAATACATTGGCTACAGGTGAGAACTAAACTAATTAACACACTGGCTAGAGGGGAGAACTAAACTTAATGAACACATTGGCTACAGGTGAACCAAACATCGAGGAAAGGAAACATCGAGGAAGGCAAACATAGAGGAAACCAAACATCGTAGTGAGGGAAATACTAAACACAGGAGAGGATGAACGGGCTGGAGTAGCATATGGAGCAAGAGCAGGAACAGAAACAGAGGAGCGAACAGCTAAGGTTGTGACAATGTTCAAAATGCAGTTATTGATATTATGTAGCGCCCCTGTACTCTAACTAAGGAGCGTAACAATATATGATGGTTCAGTTATGACAGATACAATAGCCTTAGGGCTAATAATAGGCTCGGCATTGGAGGGGGGAAAAAACTGACAACAAGACTAATCTATCTACTATAAATACAATGGTTTTATTAAATATAAAGATACAATAATAATAATAACAATAATACAAAAGAAAAAAGAGCTCTATTAATTATCAAATAAAACAATTAAACAGACAAAACAAATAGTGTGTGCAATGGTGAAAATCAGTATATGTGAGGCTTTCTCCAGTCCACGCAGTTCAATCGCTCTTTGGGTAGCTCGCCATACAATGTTCCAAGGTACATAAAAAAACAATCGGAGATCGGATCATATCATAAAACAGTTCAGATCAGGTTGAGGTCAAGTTCAGGTCAAGGAAATCAAGTAGAAAAAGTAAAACGATTTAAAGCAACGAAATATGAATTGATAAGAAAACGATTTAAAAGGTAAAAAAGAAAGGTTTCGGGGAGCACAAATCAATTGGGGTGTATCCAGGGTGCCAAAGAAAGTGGTATAATGAAAAGAAAACAAAAGATCTCCTTGGAGACGGTCACGTGAAAGAATTACACGCGACTACTATTCTACCCACTTATTCAGGTGGGTTACATCCTCCCCCCTTAAATCACCCTGAGTCCCTTCATGGGTGTCTATAGATCTGACCTTCTTAAAGTTAGATCCTCAGGACTGAGTGGCTATCTAGTTCATTGAACGAGATTATGGCCTTATTAAATCCATCTAGCAGTGTCTGTGCAAAGGAGATAAGGGGGTTCCCTAACTGAGTGTACTGAATGCGGCTTGGAGGACAAGCTTCATCTCTTACAGCAGGCACTTCAGTTCCATCAGACGCCTCATGGCTGGGACTGCTCGGTGTGTCTGGCACGCCTGGAGGCGTCCTCTCCCTTTCCTCTTCCCTTGGGTCCATCAGATTTTCAAAGAGGTGATCAACTTGAAACTCTTCTGTCATGTCCGTCACACAGTTGTCGACAGATTCAGGTAAGTTGCATCCATTTACCTCTTCTTCAGGTTCAGCAGCACCAACAGGATTTCCAGCACCAGCAGCAGGGACAGGACCCTTAATGACGGCAGCATGGATGGGATCCTCGGCACCAGTGGCATGGGCAGGATTCTCACCGTCAGCAGTGGCATGGACAGGAAGAGCATCATCATCATCCATGGGCTCCACGGGTAAGTCTCCATATCCCTCAGGTCCCGCTGGGGGAACAGCTGGGGAGTCATGGCGGCCGTTGTAAACCTTGTAGACTCTCAGTTCCTGACCGTTGAACAGGGTTGTTCCTTGTTCGGGGTCGTCGATTTGCTCTTGTTTCAGTGGGCTCTTCATCCTCCTCATCCATCAGGACTCCACAGGGCAGCAGTAGGTCTCTGTGCAGGGTGCGGGTTGGACCATCTGTCCCCTCAGGTTGGACAACATAGACAGGTACTTCATCCACTTGCCTGATCACCCTGTAGACACAAGATTCCCACCGGTCAGCCAGCTTGTGCTTGTTCCGTAGCCGCATGTTCCGAACCAAAACACGGTCTCCCTGTTCGAGAGTGGACTCCCGGACAGACTTGTCGAAACGCCTTTTGTTTCTGACCGCCACCTTTTCTTTATTCTTCAAAGCCAGGTCATAACTCTCTTTGAGGTGAGACTTGAGTTCCCTCACGTCCTGAGAGTGGGAAGTTGACTGAACTCCTCAAACTGGCAACCCGAATGCAATGTCGATGGGCAGGCGGGGTTGTCTGCCGAACATTAATTCATAGGGGGAGAATCCGGTGACTTTGTTCTTCGTACAGTTGTAGGCGTGAGTGAGAGGTTTGACGAAGTCACGCCACCTGCTCTTCTCCTTATCCTTCAGGGTTCCCAGCATACTGAGGAGCGTTCTGTTGTACCTCTCCACGGGGTTTCCTCTTGGATGGTATGGACTGGTCCTCACCTTCCGGGTTCCAGTGACAGCACAGAGCTCCTTGATAGTGCGAGACTCAAAGTCTCGGCCTTGGTCACTATGGAGTCTTTCAGGAAATCCGTAGTGGACAAAGAACTGCTCCCATAGACATCTGGCGACGGTACAAGCTTTCTGGTCTTTCGTTGGTATAGCAACTACATACTTTGTGTAGTGATCCGTGATCACCAGGATGTCTTTGGTGTTCTTGCTGTCAGGTTCAAGGGACAAGAAATCCATGCACACCAGCTCCATCGGCCTTGTGGTCTGGATGTTGACGAGGGGTGCTGCCTTTTCTGGCTGAGACTTCCGTCTGACGCATCGGCCACAGGACTTGATTTTCTTCTCAACATCAGCAGCCATTTTCGGCCAATAGAAACGGGATCTGGTCAGTTCAATTGTACGTTCAATCCCGAGATGCCCCATGTCATCGTGCAGACTCTTGAGTACTACTGGTCTTAGCTCTTGAGGTAGCACAAGCTGACAGACAGGCCGTGAGTCACACTGCCGATTCCTGTACAAGACACCATTCTTGAGTTCCAGGCGACTCCACTCTTTTGCCATCAACTTAAACTCAGGTGAATCAGCCATGAGATGGGGTGTGGCCTGTTCACCTGATTCAAGCAGGGAGATGACTTTTCCTATGACAGGATCGGCTTTCTGGTGTCGGATCAGTTCATCCTCAGAGAACATCGGGATGGTGACTTGTCCCTCCAGGCAGTCATCCTCTTCAAAAACATCAGGCACAGCCTCAGGATGAAGTGCGAGGGATTCGACCAGTGTCATAGGTGTGGAGTCTGACTGGGTATGGCAGAGGTGTCTGTGACAGGCAGCAGAGACAACATCAGTAGGTAAGTTCCACTGAACAGCTGAAGATGGCAAGTGCCTAGAAGTGAACTGCTTGATCCTCTGACTTTCCTCCAGCGATGCCTCATCGCATATCAGTTCACCATGAGGACGTCTTGAGAGTCCGTCTGCATCCTGATTTTGCTTTCCAGCTCTGTACTTGATGTCGAAGTTGAACGCTGAGAGGGCGGCCAACCAACGGTAGCTTGCTGCATCAAGTTTGGCTGAGGTCAGGATATAGGTCAAGGGGTTATTGTCATTGATAACTGTGAAGGTGTTTCCATAGAGGTAGTCATGGAACTTTTCAACAATGGCCCACTTCAAGGCTAAAAACTCTAGCTTGTGTGCAGGGTATCTTGCCTCACTGGATGACAGACCTCGGCTGGCATAAGCAATGACACGGCTATGCCCATCTTGTTGCTGATATAGAGCTGCTCCTAGGCCGGTGGTGCTGGCGTCCGTGTGTAGGACATAGGGCAGCTTTGGATCAGCAAAACCAAGGACTGGCGATGATGTCAGTTTCTCTATCAGTGCTTCAAATGCCTGTTGACATGCACAGGTCCAGCGGTCAGCAAAGGGTTCTTTGGGATGGAAGTATTTCCCGCCACTGCCAGTCTTGTTCTTATGCCCCTTTCGGGCAGGTGGATAGCTGGTGGTGAGGGCATTCAGGGGTTTCACGATCTTGGAATAGTCTCTGACGAAGCGGCGGTAATATCCAGAGAATCCCAGGAAAGACTGCAGTTCCTTTAGAGTTTTAGGCACTGGCCAGGTGCTTAAGGCTCTTAGTTTCTCTGGATCGGTATGAACCCCATCCCTTGACACGATATGCCCCAGGTGTCGTACCGAGGGTTGGAAAAAGTGACACTTTTCTGGGGAGAGCTTCAAGCCGTTTTCTCTGAGTCGTGTCAGAACGTTGGTGAGTCTGGTTTCGTGGTCTACTAATGAGCTGGAAAAGACAATCAGATCATCAATGAAAACAAGAACTTCCTTCAGATTTATACCTCCCATGCACTTCTCCATGAGCCGTTGGAAGGTGGAGGGGCGTTTGTAATTCCCTGTGGCATACGATTGAACTCATAGAAGCCTAATGGGCAGACAAAAGCAGTTTTGGACTTTTCAGACTCTTCCATCTCAATCTGATAGAAACCAGATTTTAGGTCCATCACCGAGAACCATTGGGATCCAGACAGAGCGGAAAAGGTTTCCTCCACATTAGGAAGAGCATAGGCATCCTTGATGGTCTGATTGTTCAATTTCCGGTAATCCACACAAAGTCTGACGTAACCATTCTTCTTCCGTACAACCACAATGGGAGAGGAAAATGGAGACTCGGACTCACGTATGATTCCAGCATCAATAAGTGTCTTGAGATGTTTTCGGACTGCCTCATAATCCTGTGGATGAATAGGCCTTGACCGCTGCTTGAATGGGGTTTCGTCTTTCAATTTAATGTGATGCTTCACTCTTGTAGCATGTCCAAAATCCAGTTCATGGTGGGCGAAGACATCAGAGAACTTATTCAATGTCTGTGTAATTCTGCCTTTCCAAGACTCTGGAAGTGGAGAGTCGCCGAAGTCAAACGACAAGTCAGGTGTTTCAGCTGAACGTGGCTGCTGGTAAGACAGCTGACAACACTTGACTGTCTCAGACTGTTTGGAATCCAAAGAGGGGCTTGAAATTATATCATGGGGGATAGTCAGCTCAGCAATTACACAGTTGGCAGGCAGGGTGATGTCATGATCTGTTTCATTCCGCACCCAAACAGGAAGCTTAAAGGGGTGCTGTGATGGCAAGTTGAGGAGGCAAGTTTCCACAAAGATTCCACCTGGTAAGGCTGACGAGGTTGGCTGTTCAATCAGGGCACATCGTTCAGCGGTGATGTTGCTGGTGTTCACGTAACCCTCCAGTGGAACTTTCCGACCAGCCGGAATGACTTTGGGCTGTTTCTCTCTCATTGTGAGTATGCCAAGGTGTCCACTTGTTCGCCGTTTCTTCCGGAGTGCCAGCATGTTCAAAATGATGGTGAAAGGTGAAGTCAAGCTGGACATGTTGCTTTCACAGTGCTTATCATATAGCATGTCAAGGCTGTTGGTGCCTACCAGAACAGGTATGTCACTGCTGGAGCGGATGTCAGGGATGACTAAAGCGAGGGTGACTATTTCAGGCTCAGATTTAATGAACTCCTTAGGGAAAGCTATCCTCAGCTCTGCATACCCGAGGTATGGAACAGACTGTCCGTTAGCTCCCTCTACCTCAAGGAGATGGCTCATGGGCTTAATGGGCTGGTGTGACAAGTGATCTCGGTAAAACGACAAAGACACCATCGTCACCTGAGAATCTGTATCAAGTAAACTGTTGCAGTGCACGCCAGAGATGGTGATGTTGGCTGTGCACTTATGGCCGATGAGTCCTTTTGGGAGATGGGAAAACTGACTTTAACCTGAATAGCAAAGTCGTGCTTTAGTCACTGGTCTAGATGTGGGACATGGGGGGTCTGCAGTTCCTGTTTGCCCCATAACAGGAACTAATGCAGGTTTAAATGAGCAGAGCTGGAAACACCATGAACTTTGTCCCAGGTCCGCTGCTTCTCTCTGAGTTCTCTTCTCTTTGTCTCCACTAATGTTGGATTGGCCCGGTCGCTGCATGCCGAAGAGATGTGACCATCTTCTCCACACTGAAAACAATACCAGGGCTTCGGTCTCTTGAGAACAAACTCACCTTGAGGTGTTCCTGCCCTATCACTCTGAGCACTGTTGTTGGCCTTTGTCTTCTTTGGAAAACCCTTGGGGTGCTCACTCTGTGTTTTCAAAGAGGCAAGCTGGGCTTTCAATTCAGCAATCTCCTTTTGCATCCGTTTCTCACCAGCATGTAACTCGTCGGAGAACTGACTGTTGAACTCAAACTCATCTGCACTGTAATCGCAGGCATGGTGGTATTTAGCCTGGAATTTCGTCTGTGAAAGGCCCAAGTGCTGTGACATTCGAGCTGATTTGGCTGCATGCTTATCCTCCTCAGTCCGGAGAAGCAGCAAGAGGTCAGAGAAAAGCGGCGGATTATCCTTCTTGTGCTCAAGCTGAAGACTGCTGATGAGCGTGTTGTTCCAACAGCCCCTGCAAAACTGTTTCAACAGTTGGCGGTTGAAGTCGCTCTGTCCAATGCCTCCTCTTTGTACTACACAAGATTAAGACATACCTGTAGCCTTCTCAGGTAGGAGAAAGGCTTCTCTCCAGCATCCTGGTGTGTACCAAGGAACCTGGCAAAGAGTTCATCACCATCTTCAACTGTGCCATACGCTGCATCAAGAATATGCAGAAAAGCCTGGACATCGGTGTGCGGCCCTAAATGGCCCAAGATTCGCCGCTGAAGGCAACAGGCTTTCCACAATCTTCCTAGCCTTTGGTCAGAAAGTATAAAAATCAACATGGCTGCGCCACGTCTCAAAATCAACTTCATGGCTAGAGACGGGAAGTCTGCCAGAAAAGGGCCTGAGCTTAGTGCTGTTGTTAAAAGGTGTGTCGTTACCGCGAACAATATGCTCCACTACCACCTTTTGTACTTCAGGTGGACTGAGCTGACTCACGGGAACATACGCTGGTCCTCTGCTATGTGGGGGAACATCAGAATAAAGAAGATGGGAAGGGTGAGAGTCATTAAGGATGTCGGCTGCTGTGTTGGATGGTGAAGATGGACTGAGGCGGAGTGAAGAAAAAGCTTGAACATGAGATGTCGCTGCAGGGCTCTGCAGGGTAGAGATGCCTGAGGATGAAGTGGGTGCCTCAGTTCGAACAGAACCTTGTATCCGAGTGAGCTCTTCACTCAACAAAGACTGCAAGTCCAAACCGCTCAGTTTGGCGATGTCTCTAAGTGAGTTTATGTATGTTTGAGTTAAACTGCTGCCTACGTACTTAGAGTACACGGTAGAGAGTTGCCTAATGCAGTGGACTGTGTGGGGGTCATCTGGGGAAGGCCTGTAGCATGGTAAATTACCAAGCTTCTCTACAGCAAGCCCTGACTCAAACTCTACGATTACTGTGTTTTGTAAGTTTGGATCAGTGCTACTTACATATATTATTCTTGAAAAAGGCCCATGCTCCTCTAGGAACCTGAAAATGTCCCCATCTGCATCACTGTCAGTTAAACCACCAACTAAGACAGAGTTAGTAATTTTTACATTTTTTTCTTTTACCACTTCCATTTTTCAAAAGGTAATTTCTCAATTTGACTGTGTTTCCAAGGAGAGAAAGGAAGAAAAAAAAATACAAATACAATTATTACATATACAATTCACTGCAATATTCTAAGTTAATTACAAAACTAATTGTCAATACTGCCCCCTCGCTGGCTAGCTCGCCAAGTTTATGAAGCGCCCCTGTACTCTAACTAAGGAGCGTAACATGATGGTTCAGTTATGACAGATACAATATCCTTAGGGCTAATAATAGGCTCAGCATTGGAGGGGGGAGAAAACTGACAACAAGACTAATCTATCTATTATAAATACAATGGTTTTATTAAATATAAAGATATAATAATAATAACAACAATAATAACAATAATACAAAAGAAAAGAGAGCTCTATTAATTATCAAATAAAACAATTAAACAGACAAAACAAATAGTGTGTGCAATGGTGAAAATCAGTATATGTGAGGCTTAGCTTTCTCCAGTCCACGCAGTTCAATCGCTCTTTGGGTAGCTCGCCATCCAATGTTCCAAGGTACATAAAAAAACAATCGGAGATCGGATCATATCATAAAACAGTTCACGTCAGGTTGAGGTCAATTTCAGGTCAAGGAAATCAAGTAGAAAAAGTCAAACGATTTAAAGCAACGAAATATGAATTGATAAGAAAACGATTTAAAAGGTAAAAAAAAGAGGGTTTCGGGGAGCACAAATCAATTGGGGTGTATCCAGGGTGTCAAAGAAAGTGGTATAATGAAAAGAAAACAAAAGATCTCCTTGGAGACGGTCGCGTGAAAGAATTACACACGACTACTATTCTACCCACTTATTCAGGTGGGTTACAATAACATTAAACTTATCTCTTGTTGAGGATATTATGACCTAAAAATAAATGTTAGATTAATACAAAATTCACAATTTTTCTTAGTAGTTCATATTGTAGTCGCTTTAGAGAGACTTTCCATTTCTTATGGTTTTATTAGCTACATGCAACAGAGACAAAATGCTTATAATATGACATATTTTGAAAGCATGGAACTTGATAGTGTTTGAATACCAATTACATACCTGTTAACTCAATTACATACTGTACCTCTGACAGTTCTTCAAGTGTGGCAGTCATTGTTCCAAATGTGATAATAGATAGCAAACTATTTGCCGCTTACAACACATTTTAGAAACCTAGTGTACAACAGTACTGATCTTGTACATTCTTCAGACTGTGGGGAATGTTTGTTCTTGAGTCTGCCCTCACAAAGCACTTTTTTTTGCAGTATTTCCAATAGTTTTCTACAACTTATATCATCCATCATATTCTGTTTGTATGACCATCTTATCATTACTTTTCTGCTGTACAAGAGAGCACCCTGGCTGAATGTGAAAGTGTTCTTTTATTGTTGTGTGATTGATATTGTGGTACAAAAGGTTCCTGCCAGCAGTTGACATTTTCCTCTTTCTAGGGGGAGGGAATATCGGAAGATATAGCGTTACTGCCACTGTAAGTTCACCCTGCTCCCGATCAGGAGGTCCTTCTCATAGCAATATCTATATCTAGCCTGAAAACCTACTCCACTGGATTTGAATAAGTGTCGGTTTGCTGTAATATAATATAATATCATAGATCATTGTAATGATGTGGCAAACTCCATGTTTCAACAGAACATCAAACTTTCAGATCTGCCCTCATTTCTGAAAAGAGACGGCGTTGCAGATGAAGATAAAGGTAGAACCTGTAACCTGAGAGTTCTGAAGTTACAGAAACAGAAACAGCTAATCTATCTATCGATCTAATCTATCTATCTATCTTTCTATCAATTTGATATTAGTTTTGAGTCCAACAACCTGCCGCATCCTTTTTTTCCACAGTGATGTATCCTTTCACAGGAACTGTCTACCTCGCTGTTGATTATGTGGGCTATGTTATATTGCTGTATATTGCAACATAAACATAAAGTTATTCTGTACTTATTTACTGAAGGAGCCAGAATTGTTCACAATAATACATGTACAATGGCATCATTATTAATCCTCAATGTCAATGCCATTGGCTCTACCCATTTAAATGTCAGCAATCCATAATGTTTCTTTTTTGGTTATAAACTGTATTCCCATAAACATGACTGTGTTCCTTACAAACGCCTCTCAGAGAGATGGGTCTGAATGGTGAGGAGTACCAGGCACTGAAGAGCTATCTCTCTGTCCCAAAACAACGGTTCATGCGTTGGCTGCCTAGCCTGTTTGATCGGACTCTAAAGGAACATGGTAAGAAATGGGCGGTCTTTCACCTATCAATGCAAAATCAGCTGGTTGTTACATCAGTGATGATGTCATTTAACCATGGTAACAAACGTTTACAAAAGTTGCTACTTCTGGTACGCTCTTGGACCACCATATTTAGTTTAACTGGGCATGGATATTTAGAAACTAACATAAAATGTTACTCAGCAATTATCCAGCAATTTCTGGAATTTCTAAACAGTATCTGTCAAGTCAAAATATCAGCTGCTAAACAAAGGAACTTCATGGCAGACCTTCTAGAAGGCTCTCAAGGTGGAAAAAGACTCGGCCAATAAAAGACTTATGTTACGCTCTGGTTACATCTATACAAAATGTTAAAGGTTGGAAAAAAATCACTGAACAAGTATAAACAGGTAAAGAAAAATTGTTTTGAAAGTGAGTGGGTCCTATGTCTCTATGGTCACCAGCGGACCGCACGAAAATCAATGAGGTATAAGCCAGCTCTGCCCCCAGTGGGCCCAGTGGCATTTTGCTATCATTTTACACACCCCTCTAGCATTTTAATCTATCTGTATTCAGGGATTCACAAGTCGTTAAATAAATGGCAAAAAGGGGCCCGCGCATTCTCCATTGGCTACAATATTAATGCCAGTGCAATGTCTCACTCTAGCGGGGTAATTCAAGTACTGCAAATGTCTCAAGTCCGTCATGAGTAACGGACTTGAGAGAACCATAGCTGACTTCTACACAAGAGACAGTGCGACAAGAAAACATTCATCATCTGAAAAATGGAACAGCCTACCATATCCTCTCCGCGTGATGATCCTACATTACAGCATATGTATTTCTGTGCGCCGTCTGGATACAATTTACACTTATTCACACAATGTACAGAAGTATGCAATTGTCCCCTGTCTTTAATCAATGCCATGGCCTTTCAGACTGATAGCGTTGTTTATTAATTGCACGTTAATTGTGTAAATGACCCCACAGCCTCAACCCAGCGTTTGGGTTGATAAAACAACCCAGCATTTTCGAAGGGAACTCACTAAAGAGGCAGTGGCGATTTCAGTGATCAACGTCGTATAGGCTATAGAATTGTATGGTTGCTGAAATTTGAAAAAGATCAAAAATCAGTCAGCAAAGGTTTAGCGGGCGCACACAGGCATACGAATTATGAAACGCCAAACCGGATGAAAGCCAAGCGAAAAATTGCGAGAGAGAACGAATGTACACGAGAGATGTTGAAAGTACGCGCGAGAGAGCGAGTTACCGCACGAGAGAGGTTGAAGGACCATTTAGTTCGCGACAGAAACCACAACAAATTAGTGCTATAGTTTGAAATTATGTTTCTATTTGATTCAAATAAAACTTTACAATTATTCAACACAAGGAAAAGTAGTTAATTTGTTGTTTAATTTTCATACAACAACCAAAGTGTTTATTCATAAATAAATGGTTAATAATACACCAAGGCCCACTATCTTGATAACCTATTATTGGTTAGGGTATCTAATAATTAACCTACATGTTCTACTAAGTAGTCAATTATTAACCATTCATAATTAAGTATTATTTTTTATTTATTTTACCTTCTATCTATTGAATGACTTCAAAGAATATAAAATGAAGACTTTAAGACCAATCCGTTATTTAAAAGATACAATTATTTTTTTATTTTGAAAAGTCTCCTCAGCATTTGTCTGAACGGGAAGCAACCGGTCGACTCCTCCTGCGCAGCAGGGCTATCCAGCAGGGCCATCCAGGGTGGCGGCGGGGGCCGTCCGGTTCTTACGGCAAAACTGCCATGTCCTCCAGAACCTCCACCTGGTAGCGTTGGGTCTGCTCTGGGGATTAACCAGGGAGGTCTCAGAAGAGGGCACAGGGACCAATTTATGGTCACTGTGGTTCAGGCGTAGGTCCATAGTGACTAGGTCCCAGGACGGGGCAGGTTCAAACATGGCAGCGGTCTTGACGATACCAGTGAGCACCTCCTCAGGAGACGCCAGAGGGGCATACAGTCCCTCCCCCTCCATGACCAGGTCAATTGAGGAGCCGGCGGCAGGGAGCTCAGCAACAAGTGCAAGCTCAACCTGCTCAACCAGGGATGTCACCTCAGAGGAGCCGGCGGCAGGGAGCTCAGCAACAAGTGCAAGCTCAACCTGCTCTGCCAGGGATGTCACCTCAGAGGTGCTGGCGGCACTGACTGGGACCTCAGGAGCAAGGTCACACAGACCCTCCCCCTCAATGTCCACCAGGACAATGTCGTCCTGGATGACTGCCTGGGATGTCACCTCAGAGGAGCTGGCGGCAGGGAGCTCAGCAACAAGTGCGAGCTCAACCTGCTCAGCCTCCTCTGGGCTGACCTCTTCAAGCATGAGGTTGTCGTCCAGGGTTTCCTCGTTGGTTAGGAGGAAAGTAGGGGTCATCTCATCGGGCCTGGGCTCACGGAGGGGACTGGGTTCGTCCCAACAGAGGCGTGGGCTGGGAGACTGTCCCTCGGGAAGCGGAGACGTATCACCTGTACTGCAATCCATGTTTATCCATCTTGAAAAGAAATGAGGGACAGGATGCCTCGCAGCTCTATTTATAGGCTACCTAGTACCTACACGTGACATCACAACTAAACTGTAAAAACTACGTGTACTACATAAATATGGATGCATTGTTGCGTCATTAACTGCCTGTAGTGCGCCCTAAAAGCATACTCATTTGGCTATGCAGATTAGCCTACAACAAATGGTTCATGTTTGAACCTCTTAGGCTAGTCTATAATCATGAATCCCAAATATCAAATGGTAATACAGCCTGTGTTTGTTCAAAATGCGTCTAAAAATCGTACAAAACCCTGATAAACAAGTAAAGCACCGATGTTTGTTTTTTGCAGTTTATATGGAAGGCTGATAATAATGATAGCATATCATCGACAGAAATTGATGTATTCTAAACGTCAGTTGAATATTGTTGCAGAAATAGCATAAAATACATGGGATACGACTTGCCTATTTCAAAACATTCAAAAGTAGGCTATACCCTGTTTTCAACTAATCACCAGCGATTTGCGTGCGGTATCAGGAGAGCGCTGAAATGTGGCAGATTGTTCTTCACTCATGTTCATCATGACACACACTATATGAGCCAATAGCCCTGTCGAGCAATCGGTACAGGCCTCGTTTATAATATTGTTGATAAACTAAAGCCCATCATCACTCCGTGGCATGCCGTCAAATGGCAGCCTATGGTGACGAGGCCCAGACGTGTATCTCTATGAGTAAAAGGGAGCAGGCTAATTTGTATGCAGAATAGGAATATATTAAAGTCAATACGAACAACATCAGTAAAAAAGCCGCACTCAAATCGCCAGTAAGTAGTTGAAAATAGAGTTGCCCCCTTTTTGTTGTGTGTTGCGAAATGCAGTCAAACACTGAATGGTCTTCATTTGATATTCTTTGATAGCCTTAAATATATGCAAGTAAAAAAATGATACTTATAGATACACCTATTTAACAATGGAAACGAATAGATGCCTAATTAAAAATAGAGAATAATAGTAACAATATTAACAACAGGTAGTAATAAAGATAGTGGCCATTGTTCTGTTATTAATTCATTCATTATTATTCAACACTGGGCTATGGAAATCAGAGAGTTAATTAATTAATTTGGTTAATAATTAATGTTTAATAAACTAACAACAAGAACAATGATAATAATAATAACAGTATGATATGTTATAATAATAACAGTAACATATGACCATTTTAAATTATTATAATAATGAATTATACACTCATATAGCAGATAGCATTAGCATAACACATTACATTATTTCCATTACATGACTTATTACATATTGAAGTAAACTGGTGATACATATTTTCAAAGAAGATAGCTATATTTTACTCTAATAACATCAACATTAACACCTAGACCAGTGCAATCCTTTTCTTCACAGGTGTGTCTGTAAGCCAGAAGACAGCAGAGGCTATGTGGACTACTTACAGCTCTGACAAGGAAAACAAGTATGATGATTTTGTTGCCATGGTGACCAGACTGATCACCATGAAAGGTACGAGATGGAAGACGTGCAGGTGTCACAGACTTGTGCTGTGTTTTATTGAAGGGTTAACCCTGAAAGAAAAGGTAATTTATGCTCCGGTTTGTTTTTCTCAAGGACGGTTCGATGCCAAGCTTTTTCCGGTTTACCTTGTGACTGCAAGATAGCTGGGTTTACCTTTGATGAGGTTAGGGCCCACATTTCCATTATAGAAATGAAACAATACATAAGGAGAAGTAAGAAGGAAAAACATGTATGAAAAAAAGCATCTTTCTCCTTGTCTTTTCAGTTCATCTTCAATTCAGTTCTGTGAGCCTTATTTGCAGTGGAGAGGACAACCCGTTCTGTGGTCAGGGATCAATAATCCATCCACAAGGAGGTAAACAAAAACTAGGGCTACAAGCACATGACTATGGAGCCCCTATCTGCTTTTCTTCTGTAATAACGTGGCATGACCACCTTTATGCTACATCTAAAATATAATGTCAGTTATTCATTGTTAGCATGCAACACTTATTTTAACCACAAATATTAAATCACTTTATGTAAACCAGTGGTTTATCTTACCCCAAGGGCTCTGGCCCATTTTGCCCCACAACCACCACAACCACAGCTACACTTTTCACAGCTCACTTTTCACTTGCACTTGTTGCTCACAGCTCATCACTGTCACACTTGGCTGATTGCGCACGCAGCCTCTCTTCACAGGCAGACCAGGCTGTTTATTGTCCAGCGCGGTTTGTCAAGGCGTAGTTGAAGCATCTGGTTTGTTTCGGCCCGTCTGCTCGCGTGAGCGACATCTTCCAACTAAAATGTGTGGCACATATTTAAAACACTGGCCCTGACCATTGAATGTGCGTAAATATTTTAGCCGTGACGCACAGTAATACCATTAAAGGCACCCAGGGCAACTTTATAGGCTTGAGACTCGAAAAATAAACATTCAATTCAAGTTTCAATAACTCCAAACCATTACATATCGACATTCAAAGAGCAAAGATGAGACGTCATTGTTTGGTGAGAACTGATAGAAAATCGTAAACAACAACAATCGCCGGTGGGGAGAGGCATTTTTCCATTGACTGGAATCCTGCTTTATTTATTGGTAGCACCAATAAATAAAGGGCTACGCTCTTGCGGCTAGTTTAAGCGCTCTTTTTAACGCCTAAAGTATCAAATAATGATGCAAATGTGCTAATATGGTGAAGTAAATGTCAATATCATAAAGATTGTCTTATCCAGAATATTTCCATTTTGATGCCCTAATGTTGCCCTGGGTGCCTTTAAACCAGGGGTCTCAAACTCAAATTACCCGGGTGCCGATGAGCGCACAGTCTGGTCATTTGGGGGGCCAGATTTTTTTTTAACAATAGAAGACATTCCTCCAAAATACCTATTTTCAATGATTTTGTTGCCATTTCGTGACTTCCGCAAAGAAAAAAAAAAGTTTATCACGCAGATAGATCTTTAAAGTTCCAGGTGTTGCTTAGCAATGCATTACTTGCTGACTTCAATTCAGTTTCCATTACGTTAAATAGAATAGAATAGACTTGATTTGTCATCGTGCATTACATACACAACGAAATTTGTTTGTGCAACCACAAAAAAAATTGGGTAACACTTTCTATGAAGCCAAGCGTTATAAGGCCCTATAAGGACATTATAAGGGCCTTAATAATGACTTATAGCGATTGCTACAATGACTTATAGCTACTTTATAACTACGTATAATGTCTTCATGATGACTCATAATCACCTTTATGATACATTATATCAGTTCATTATGAATGGTTATAATTAAAGACGGAATAATGCATTATAAATATGTGACTGTCGGGTAACACTTGCTATGAAGCCTGCCTTTATAAGGTCCTATAAGGACATTAATGATGACGTTTAAAAGTAGCTATAAGTCATTGTAGCACTCTTTATAACTATGTTTAGCATCTCCACAATGACTCATATCCACTGCTCTGAAACATTATGTCAGTTAATTATAAATGGTTATAATCTAAGATAAAATGATGCATTATAAATATGTGATCATAGGTTTGTGTGGGTAATCATGAATCCTATGAAGCCTGCATATATGAAGCACTATAAGAACATTCATAATACCTTTAAAAACTAGTTAAGTCATTGTGGCACTCATTATAACTATCTGTAGGTCTTCACGGCACATCATAACCACCTTTGTGATATATTATGCATATTCATTAATGGTTATTAGTATGGTGACTAGGCTGCTATACAGACATAGAATATTATAAACTTTTAGAAGATCCTATAAGTGGACAGCTTTAAGTAAAGTGACAAAAGGGTGGTGTTGTTATGAACAGATATAAGATTTTATTAGTGTACTTTGACAGCTTTAAGTAAAGTGACAAAAGGGTAATAATGTTTTAAACAGATATAAGATTATTATAAGATAAGAGAAGAGAAGATAAGGCATTATGAACTTGTTAATAGTGCTGACAGTAAATACAACAGGATACAGATGAAAACCCTTTTATTTAAAACTTTCTAGAGGTACTCAGACTTTATACAAAAACACATTGTAAAGATTTCGGGCTAAGACTTTTGAACTTCAGAGTTGCTGTTATTACTCCAAACCCAATGTCCCTACACAATAAATACTGATAGTTGCAGAAACGAGGAAATATTAAAGTTGTCTACATAAAAGCATAACTTTGACACTGCACGCTTTTGGACCAATGAAATCTGTTCATCAACCAGTCAAGCAAACGTCGATGGTATTACAGCTTTCAGACCTGAGAGCACGCTCAAGAAGGTAGAAGACGTAGGACTGAGAAGGTAAGAATGAGTGCCACAATGACAATGAGGTATTATGAATGTTCTTATAGTGCTTCATATATGCAGGCTTCATAGGATTCATGATTACCCACACAAACCTATGATCACATATTTATAATGCATCATTTTATCTTAGATTATAACCATTTATAATTAACTGACATAACGTTTCAGAGCAGTGGATATGAGTCATTGTGGAGATGCTAAACATAGTTTTAAAGAGTGCTACAATGACTTATAGCTACTTTTAAACGTCATCATTAATGTCCTTATAGGACCTTATAAAGGCAGGCTTCATAGCAAGTGTTACCCGACAGTCACATATTTTTTAATGCATTATTCCGTCTTTAATTATAACCATTCATAATGAACTGATATAATGTATCATAAAGGTGATTATGAGTCATCATGAAGACATTATACGTAGTTATAAATAGGGATGAGAACCTTTACGATTTTAACGATTCCGGTTCCTTATCGATTCCTGCTTATCGATTCGATTCCTTATCGATTCTCTTATCGATTCTTATTGGGTAAGGGGTGAAAAAAGAGCACAAACGGGTTTTTTACATTAATGTTCTTTTATATAAATTTCTAGAATGCTGCACACACCATAAACAGAATGTTTACATAAATAACCAAAAACTTTTATTAAAAAACAGACATTCTTGCCACTAAATATAAAACAACAATATTTAAATGCATATGTGGTGAGAGTGTCAACTCTAAAGCTATACATTGACATTGCAGAGCACTGTTGATTGCTATTTCACTCATCTATACTGTATAGATGAGTGTATGAGTGAATGAGTGAAATAGCAAACAACCCCTATACAACCCTTCCTCTGCTACCTACTGATCTTTCTTTTCCAGAGCAGATATACCTCAGGAAATGTCTCATAATTGTTGGAACATTACAATGCATCCAGGTTTAGTTTAAGTTAGTCCAATCTAAACCCCTCCCTCATTGCACTCTTGAGATAAACTAAATCTGGCAATAAAATGGCACTAACAAAATCGTTGAATTGTCTGATCTGACATGAAGCCCTTGTTATTGAATAAACTGAAGGACTGTATATTTTCTTGTAGGTTGCTTGGTTGTATGTCTAATTGCCAACTATTATGCTTAACGCTTCTAATAGCAATGTAGAACCCACTACAAACACAATAACGTACTGAAACATACTTACTTGTATCATGCACACAATGCCTCACATACGTATTTGAACAAAGATGATTCGCAAACTAGGCACTCAGTATATTTAAAACTTAACTATTGCTGCCACTGAATTGAAAGAGAAACGTATCCATATCTAGGGAGCTGCACGCGTTGCTAGGCAACGCTATTATTAACGGAGTCTTTTGCGTTTCATCCCTGACTTACCAAGCCAAGGTTAAGTCCTCAAAATGTTTTATCATAACGGTGTTACTCGTGTGTTATCAGCAAACTTTCTAGAACCAACAGAGGGGAGGCAAGCACTGCCTCTGCCTCAAGCCAACGGCTGAAAATAGAAGATTCTACAGCTAAGCTAGCCTATATGACAATGTCCAACATCGCCCATTCTGTTAAGCAATTAAATGCTAAGTTTAGTTATGGTAAACACGACAACGCAAACGTTTGCTGATAACACACGAGTAACACCGTTATGATAAAACATTTTGAGGAGTTTACCTTGGTAAGTTAGGGATGAAGCGCCGTCGTTAGTTAGTCAAAAACATGACAATCTTGTAATTTAATACCATGTTGTGTGCTCAAGTGCTTATTCATAGTAGATGTACCTCCTCCCTTTGACGAAATACATGTTTTACAGACGTTACAAGTGACCATGTTTGCATTTGTTCAAGTGAAATAAAGCCACACTTTAGATCGCTTCTGTCTAGTTGCCATTTCTGCTGCGGTCTGATTTTTTAAAGGAAGAGTTCGCGCATGCGCAAACGGCACAGAGGTCCGTTTACAGACCCGGTTTTGAATTTGGCTAACGATTCCAAAGATTCGGCTCATTAGGAACCGGTTCTAAACAAGAACCGGGTTTCGGTTCCCATCCCTAGTTATAAAGTAGCTATGAGTCATTGTAGCAATCGCTATAAGTCATTATTAAGGCCCTATAGTGTATGCCTATGAGGTGTTTGAGGAATCTCTAGAGTCTGGTTTAAGTAACTGTGAGCTAGTGCTGGTTTACTGGTTATGTGACTGTGTTTGCCAAATACACCAATATATAACATGTCAGGGTGTCCTTCATTTAAATGGTGTGTGGTGTTTAGTGTTCCTGCGTGTGACGCTTCAGGAGGAGCAGCATGTGGAGATGGTTGGAGCTGTGGAGGACTTGGAGGAAATCGATGTGACACACACAAACACACACACACACACACACACACACACACACACACACACACACAAACACACACGCACACGCACACGCACACTTCACCTGTCTTATTGAGGGAGGCCTGCTAATGCTGCATAATTGAGCCACTAGAGTGGGATGGGTATAATGCCCTAACATTGCTTCATTGGCAGGTTAAGTGTTTTGTTAGGGGCCCCCATTCTGATGCGCTTTACATAACCACAGTGGATCAGAGAGGCCTTTACATATCCACAGTCATAGAGGCCAATGACCTTACACCTCTGAGTGTGTCCACTTAACACTGACCTTAAAGCACACACATAATACATGTATTACTGTAATATCTACGGAGTGTTACCTTACAGTAATTTTGCTTTTGTGGATGGCACTTACTTATATACACACACACACCAATGTAGAAATACACATAAGCACATTGACCTTTGTAGGAAAAACATTGTGGATGTATTCCCTGTATTGTTATATGGTTAGTGTGTGACCTTACAGATTTACTGAATTTAGACTTTTGAATCATAATGAAGTTGAACCTCTTTTTCAACAGCGATCAGATGATGTTGCGTTGCAGTCATCATTTCCTTTACGCGCACACTGAACCATAGTGTTCACAGTCCACTACATCACACACAGAGTCAATGGCTCAGTATATTCAGTATACTGTATATGAGCTTGTGTTTTTAACATAAATATAGATGCTAAACCTTGTAGGAAATTAAAAATAGATATCTGGGGGATTTCTTGGGGCATTTTTGCCTCTGTTAATTTCCAGGGCTGGAGCTAAATCACCTTGTAAATGTTCTCAGACATTTGGTATATGGTATTAATAAGGAGTTCATCCAATCAATATGAAAAATATGAATCAAACTTTTCAAAGTAAATTTGACAAAATGCATGAATGAATAGTGATGCCAATCCTCCAATAATTTTTCTGAAGCCTCCCCTTACATCCAAACATATGAGATCACTGTTCATGAAGCTGCTTCATGCTGTTAATCCTGTTGTCATTACAGTACATTTGTCCCTCGGTTGAGAACACTGGGTCAGTGGCATGACTGTAATTGGGTTGACACGCTCGACCATTTTTCAAGGGTGATTTCAGCTGCGTTTGTTTTTCTTTTAGTCTCTTCCTTTATCCTTTTTTCTTCTTTCTGACTGTTCCTAACTGCTGTTAATGGTTGTCAGACCTAACCTGTTTTTAAGTGGTTACCATAACTCCCTCTGGCTGACACCTCTGCGGCACAGACTTATTTCTTTGTAAATAAAATGTCAGTACAGGCAATTACACGTAAATACAGTTTAGGATTACATTGCCGTTTAGGATTACATTGCCGCTTCACATATTGCATTGCCAATCTCAAACTTGCATTTTCATATTGCATGACCAAATTGCACATTAAATTGCCAGTTAAGCTATATCATATCTGGTGTTCCACAGAGCTCTAAGCACTTGGGAGTCCAAGGCCTGTTAGACGCTTTGAGGTAATCTGACATGCCTTGATATTTTTGTATATTTCACCTAACTCAAACATTGATGCAAAAGTGCCATATACAGTATGCTTATATTCTAGAATACCTCAGCAAAAAGTAAAAGGAAAGAAGTAAAATATTTGTTTAATTTCAATCAAATGTAAACATACCTCTCCAAAAACCTACTTTCAGAAGTGGAGAGACTTTGAAAAGATCTGCATTGGTTGGGTTGGTTAGCATAGGATGCACATACATCAAAAAGTCTAATGTCCTTTATTTGTTGTATGAAACATAACAGACTGCATCTTTATTTGACATTGTGTGTCAGTGAGTAGCCATATCAGCTTTCCATAACGATAAGCGTTTACATAATAAACTTAGCTTGGTTCTGATTACTTTCTTGTGGATACAAACACACAGTATACGTACTGTATGTATACCTTCTATGTCTATACATTATAGGAGTCAGTAGTATGATCATTCCTTTATAAATGTACATGAACTCACATAGCAGAGTGACCTACCAAGCAAATATACATTTTTGATCAGTATACTGTAAGTGCTCAATGTCTTGGCATTGTTAGCACCTTGCTCTAACCTTTGAATCACAGGAAGAGATGGGGTTGAGGCTCTAAGAAGGGGGGTTTGTACACAATTAATGTCAGTAAATTTGCAGACATCTTAGAGAATTAATGTTAATGATATTCATGTTGAACATAGCTTTGAAGTAGTGATAAACACTGCATAATCAGAATGATTGTTTATCTATTCATGCCTATTTATATATCTTATATTATATTTTGAAACAAATGAAACTTAAATCTCATTTCTATTCTTGATGTGTCTCCACTCTCCTCCATAGTTAACATTCTTCCACTTCTGGCCTATAACGTTGCTAATGTTACACACGATAACATATTGTTGCATTGGCCTTAGCAATCCCATTGTGACAGTAATAAGTGACTACACTTGTTTTAGTGACTTTATGTGTCCAGAAAAGGGTTAGGGTGGGTGCCCTGAAAGACTATACTATTGATTTATGGGACATTGAAATGTGCTCATGGATCTGAAAAAGTCTGTATATCTGTAAGATACACCTCCCCTTCTGGCATAACACCAACCAATCTTCACATGACAATGACTGTTGGGTCTGAACTCAAAGCACACAGACCTTGAAGGGGCCATAGGTTTGTGAAAATATCGACTTGAGTATTATATTCACAATAGGACCATCTTATTTCATGACCTGTTTTAGATGTTTGTCTGTGATCCACAACACCCTAGAACATTCAAGAGCATATAAGGACTGTTTGACTTGAACACAAAAAGATTTATCCATGGCCAAGTAAGCCAAGACAGAGAACAATTCAGGTGATTAATGATCCATCAAATATTGCGCAAATACAGTTTCCAAACAAGGAAATTCACCTGGGTGGTCAATAAAATGAAATGTGTCTCTTTTTTCTCCTATCTGAGGTGGGCTTCTTTCCAAAGGAAGGAGTTATGGCAACCATTTTAAACACAGGTTAGGTCTTATAACCATTAACAGCAATCAGGAACAACCCCAGGCCCTGGTAGAAGAAAAGAAGAAACTAAATGAAAAATATGAGCGGCTGAAATCACCCTTGAAAAATGGTCGAGCGTGTCCACCAAATGACATTCATGCCACTCATCCAGTGTTCTCATCCGAGGGACAGATTAACTGTAATGACTACAGGATGAGCAGCATGAAGAAGCTTTGTGAGCCATGATCTCATATGTTGAGGTGTAAGAAAAAATTCATGTGGGTTTGGCATCATAATTTGTTATGGTACCATAGGCAAACAAGGAAAGACATGATTTTTTTTTCCAACATTTGTTTTGAAGTTAAGAACATTCTGTTTCATCCACAAAACCACAATGTGGTCATTACATACTGGTCATAAAATCACCATTTATGTTTTAAAATACTAAACTTGATAAAAAAAAAGTGTGTGTGTGGGTGTTTGTGTATTGAAGGCAGTGTTAACTGCACACACTCAGAGGTGAGAGGATGTTGGCCCCTGTGATCCACTGTGGCTATGTAAAGTGATCTCAATTGGGACCCGTAGCAAAACACTTAACCTGCCAATGAAGCAATGTAAGGCCATTATACCCATCCCACTCAATGTTTAATGGCTCAATTATCGCTCATTAGCAGGCCTCCCTCAATGAGAGCTGTGAAGTGTGTGTGAGTGTGTGTGAGACATTGATTCCCTCCAAGTCCTTCATGGCTAGCACCACCATCTCCACATGCTGCTCTTCCTGAAGCGTCACACGCAGGAACACTAAGCACCACATAGCGCTTAAATGAAGGACACCCTGACATGTTATATTTTAGTGTATTTGGCAAACACAGTCACCTGAAAACCAGCACTGGCTCACAGGTAGGCAAAACCAGACTCTAGAGACATCTCCAAGACCTGGACAGAACACATTAAGAGGAAGCTTGAAACAAATAACCTTGAGTAAGATTAGGTCTCATAAGGGAGTTGGGTCAATGCACTGCACTGAGAAAAGTGTTCTGATTTCTCTGTTATACAATGCAAAAATTGAAATCTTAAAGATGAAATATCTTGACTCAGTACTTGCTTGCTGCCTGACAAGTTATTTCTTCTTACCGGGCATTTTTTATGTATGAGTAGTTTACTTGTTTAAGCATTTTAATCCTTAATTATCTTACATAAGGTATTATAACTTGTTACTGAGATTTTATTGCTGCCTATTTTTTTTCATATAACCACTATACATATGCAAATACTTTGCACTGTTCAGCTTTTTGCACTTCTGGTTAGATGCTAACTGCATTTCATTGTCTCAGTACTTGCAATGACAATAAAGTTAAATCTAATCTTATCATACACATCTCGGCCCTTTTTTTAAAGCATTAAATGACATAACATGCCAACATCCTTGTTCCTGAAACAGCATGATCAATCAGCCAGTCAAACACAAAGGTAGATTCCCTAGGTGTGTGTGAATGAGGGAGGTTTGGGACACAGGGACAATAATGTAATCAGGTCAGTTTTAAGTTTCACTGTTGCTTAATTCTGTGTGTGTTTGTGTGTGTGAGAGAGAGGGGTTGTCCGGGGCCTTTGTGGGCACAGGGGATTGGGAGGAGAGGTCCTTTGTTATGTTATTCTCGTGAAATGTTTAGGATATTCACCAGAAGTTACGGCTCATAAATGGGAATTTGTTGGTGCTTGCATTTTGTGTGTGTGTGCGAAGGAGTGTGTGTGTGTGCGTGTGGGGGGGACAGTAATGTGAGATGAAATCAGTAGAGTTTTTAGTTTTATGGCAAACATTTACTGTGCTGAAACATCCATGGGGTTAAGTACAACAGCACAGTTACTTTTTTCTCTCTCTGCCTCTCTCTCTGTGTTTGTGTGTGTGTGTGTTTGTGTGTGTGTGTGTGTGTGTGTGTGTGTGTGTGTGTGTGTGTGTGTGTGTGTGTGTGTGTGTGTGTGTGTGTGTGTGTGTGTGTGTGTGTGTGTGTGTGTGTGTGTGTGTGCGTGTGTCTGAGATGGATTGTGTGTCTCAGACTGTGTGGGGACTTGCCCAGGTACATCCATCGGGTTTAGTACATCAGCACAGTTGCTTTATTCCCTCTCTATCTGTGTGTGTGTGTGTGTGTGTGTGTGTGTGTGTGTGTGTGTGTGTGTGTGCCTGAGAGAGATTATGTATTTCAGACTGTGTGGGACTTGCCCAGGTATGTAAAAGCATTGTGTTGTGAATGGAAAGGATGAATGGTTGAGCTTTTATCTCTGGTTCACTTCCTCGTGTTGCTCTCCACACGTGAGTAGCAGGCTGTATAAAAAGGAGGTCAGCCCTGAGATGCACTCATCCAGCTGAGAGGCCGTCTGTGAGGAAACATGCATACAGGTGTGCACACAGGTGTGATTCTCCTCACCTTATGGAGGACTCTGGGGCTCCTGGCAGGTAAGGGCTTATTACTGGTTCATGAGACAGGTAAAGGAGCAATAGGAAGACATTGTGTGAAGGTTGTATCCACTGATGCAAAATAGCCTACCAAACCTGGACTTGATGAAATACTTTGCACTCAGACAAGCGGTAATGGGAACAGAGCTTTAGAGTGCTGATACCCTTTGGAGCATTTGTGATTCTGCATAGTTACCCTGTGTGCTGGTGGGACCGTGCCCGTTCAGGTCTTTGAGTGGTTCTGGTAGATTCTGACTGACCCTGCTGATACTGTTGGACCTCACCCACTCACTGATTCTCTCCTCAGGTCTACCAGAGATGGCTCCAGCAGAGAGCCTAAATCAAAGTGAGTATCACACTTTTACTGGCAACATATTACACATAGTTGGTAATACATGATTCAAAGTAAATGATGCTTTAGACTGGAGAACATGATTTAAAGTAGATGATGCTTTAGACTGGAGAACATGATTTAAAGTAAATGATGCTTTAGACTGGAGAACATGAATCAAAGAGAAAGATGGTCCAGAGTGCATTACTCTAAGGATGTAAGATGCGCTACATGTACTGAGGAGGATTAACTTAAAGTTATAAAATTAATATTTAATTAGCTGATTACACATTAGGTGTACTGTATTTTGAAATGAGAGATTTCATTATTGGGGTTACGTATTTAGATTTTAATTTCTCCGGTCAGTAGTTTTTAAATTAAATTTTCTTATGTGTCAATGGCCGACATATTGAGCTGGTATGGTGGCTAGCTGCCTGTAGAGGTTTTAAAATGCACCTCTTTTCAGCTCATATGTATACATCTCTGACCACACACAGACACACACACACACACACACACACACAATCACATAATCACACAATCATCCACCCTGACTTGTGTGTGCAGGAGAGTGTAAGACATATGGAAGTGGCGTGGTGCAGCCCTTTAATGGGAGCGCTTACCATGTGAGGACGTCCTGCTCCGTCACCCTCCTCCACTTCACGCACCAGGGTGTTGACTGTGACATCACCATCAAGCGAGGGCTCAGCGGACTGCTGACCCGTGTCGAGGTCATCGTCAACAAAATCAGAACCGTCGTTCAGGATGGAACCATTGCTGTGGAAAACCAAAGGTTTGGACCCACACCTGCTCTTCACGGCACTTACCCAAAGTAACTTACAGTATTTTCCAGTTGTTTGTCAGTATGTGTGTTCGTATCAAACCCAATGACCTTGGGATTGGTAGTGTCTTGTTCGACCAGTTGAACCACAGGTACACATTCTTTAATTTCTGTCATTGTGTGTGTGTGTGTGTACAGACACATTGCCCTCTTGGCTAGAGCATGACGTGTCCCCTCATTCCTCCCTATCAGGGTGTCCCTGCCGTATGACCACACCTACCAGCATGTCTTCCGCTACGGAGTTCACACCAGACTGAGGAGCAAGGTCCTGCCTCTCACCGTCACGTGGCACGACACCCCTCTGGGCATCGACTCCCTCTGGGTAAGGCAACGATGACAAGAAAAGAGAGAAAGGAGGTGGTAGACAGAGAGTTAGAAGTTTGAATAGTTGTGCATTAGTGTGTATGAGAACATGGAGTTGTGTGTTTGTCCGATGGTGTTATGTCTACGCGTGTATGGTGTTGTGTGAATGTGAACATGGTGTATGTTTGTAAGGTGTTGTGTGTGTGTGTGAACAATGTGTTGTGTGTATGTGTGTATGGTGTTGTGTGTTTATGTGTTTAGTGATGTGTGTATGGTGTTGTGTGTATCTGTGTATAGTGTGGTGTATATGTGTACAAGGTGTTGTGTCATCTTCGCTTCCTCAGGTGCGACTAGAGGGGAACAGCATCAGTGGGATGAGTGGACTTTGTGGACATCTGAACACTCCAGGTGTGTCTGTGTGTGCATGTGTGTGTGAGAGTGTTTGTCAGTCTGCCTCTGTGAAATAGTGTGTAATACCTAGTGGAAAAAAAAGTGTACATGAAAATACATTCAATTCCATTCAATGTACTTAAAGTTGTTTTGTTTCAGAAAGGTGTTGTAACTGTGTTCTTCTCCCTTCTAATCCAGCCAATCCTCCTCAGTTAATCTCTGAAGCAGTGCTTGAGGATGACACTTGTGTAGTAGAAGACTCGCTTGAGGACAACAACATGGTACGCGTGTGAACTTTCTACTGATTTTTACCTTCATAACTAAATCAATCCTTTGTTTTGGTGTGTGTGTGTGTCTATATGAATGTCTGTGTGTTTGTCAGACATAATACACACACACACACACACACACACACACACACACACACACACACACACACACACACACACACAAAAACACACACACATACACACACACACACACCAAATGAAACATCCTGAGACATTCCTGTAAAATTAAATACCAAAAGAACAAATTAGAACAAAACTGCTCTTTCTCCTGCCTCCTGCAGGTGTGTGGCGAGTTCATGTCTCACGCCATTTCCTGCCTGGCGACCGAGACAGAGGCCTATTACCACCTGTGTGGAAAGAACGCCTACGGCCATAGAGGTAGCTCTCACGTCACCTGTCCGTTCTTCTGGGACATTGCTCTGAGGTGTGGGCCTGAAAGCAGCCTCGGGAATGTTTGGAGAGAGGTCACCCAATGCGGTGAGTACCGACCATCAATCAGTGTTAATTATTTATTTGCAGGTATTGTTTGCCTACCTCTGAGGGGGGCTCTTTGGCTTGCCCAGACAGGAGAGAGCACACAAGCCTTTAAAGGATTGTGCAATGATAAGAAACAAAAGCTGTGGCAAGTAGAGTTATTGGTGAAATCGATGCTGTCCTGTCCTGTCAATCACTGCTTTTGCATCAGCTAAATAGACGAGGCGTTATGTCATCATCACCATCCGTCTGTGTGTCCTGTCCTCTCTAGCCGAGCCGCAGTGTCCAGGGCAGCTGACCTATGAGGAGCTGGGAAATGCCTTTATTCCCACCTGCTCCAACCCCACACCCACACCCAGAGCCAGTGACCAGGACATGACCAGCACCTGTGTGTGCCCCCAAGGTCAGAGGTCAAGCAGTCTGGGCTCTGCTAATGTTGTCTTCTAAGAGGTCATGTCTCGGTTGCACCATAGTTTTACCCAAATTCTACGATCATCTGTTGTGGCGCACTTTTTGTTAATTATTGATAATACAATTTTCTATTCCTATAAATGTGACCAGGAAATTATTATTACTGTGCAAAGAGTGAATTTAGATGAAGGGTTCTGAACTCAAGCAATGTTTTTCGTATATTTATCTGGCTTTATTTATCTATTAACCACAGGTCAGGTGCTGAATGACCGTGCCTCAGGCCACACCTGTGTGAGTGTGGAAGAATGTCCCTGTGTGTACGGCAGCAGCAGCTACCCTTCAGGATCCCAAAGACGAACGAAATGCCAGACATGGTGAGGTGCTAGTGTGGCATTCGGGAACCAAAGGGTCTGATATTTGGCAGAGGCATTTTATCCAAAACGACTTACAAAGACATAATGGGGAGGTACGGTGACCTAGAGTACACTCTCATCCCATCAAATCTGTAGCACATGCTAATTACAGTGCATGAAATGCCCTGTATTGTTATTCCTAGGCATTTTCTTCTTCTTCTTCTTCTTCTTCTTCTTCTTCTTCTTATTCTTCTTACCTTTTTCTGCGATTAATTCAGCTCGAACCGCTTAACGTAGAAACTTCATTCAAACTTTGTCGCGTAGGTCTTGTAAAGGACACTTATGCTATGTATTTTTCACTTTTCTAAACTTTATACTTTTTAAGTTATTAAAGAAAAACGAATCTAAATTTTCCCATTGACTTACATTGGGCCATTATGACATCATAATAGGGTAATTAAACTGGCTTGCACCTGTGCTTCACTGACACCTGCGGCAAGCCTCCAAGGGTCCTCTTCTCTCTGTACCTCTCCATTCAACTGTATAACTAGGAATATTAATAGACACCTTCCATACTCTACTTTTTTTCTCTCTCTCCTTCTTTCTCTCTATCACTCTCACTCTACTTTCTCTCACACTCCATCTCTCTGCTTCACTCTTTCTTTTCTCCTTCTTTCAACATTTTCACTCTCTCTTTACTGTCTTTATCCAGAGCCACTCTTGTTCACTCTTCTTTCCTTACTTTGTTTCTTCCTCTCTTCTTTCCTTTCTTCTTTCCTTCTTTCTACTCTTCTTTACTTTCTTCTTTCCTTCTTCCACTCTTCTTTCCTTTCTTCTTCCCTTCTTCCACTCTTCTTTCTTTTCTTCTTATCTTCTTCGGCTCTTCTTCCCTTCTTCCACTCTTCTTCTCTTTCTTCACTCTTCTTTCCTTCTTCCACTTTTATTTCCTTCTTCCACTCTTCTTCCCTTCTTCCACTCTTCTTTCTTTCTTCCACTCTTCTTTCCTTTCTTCACTCTTCTTTCCTTTCTTCTTTCCTTCTTCCACTCTTCTTTCCTTCTTTTACTGTTCTTTCCTTTTCTTTTCTTTTATTCGTTCTTTCTTAACTTTTGCATTTCATGCACTGGTATTTCCTTCAGGAAATGCATTTTCTAGTTCTATCTGTAATATTTAAAAACGAATTAAGAAATAACAAAATTCTGCATCCCCTTCCCTCCCAGCTGCTCTGCTCCAGTGTAACCGGCATTGTGTAGATGAGCCCCGTGTTAATAGCTTATCATTAGTTAGACAAAACATCTTTCAGTACCTGAGACCTGTCTGTAGCTACTACTCCAATGGGTTGACAAGCTAATCTAGGCAAGGCTGCCTGGCAGGTCAACTGCCTGATTTTTGATACTTCTGAAGATTCACAAGGAAGTATATCAACAGTGATATGTAGACCGCTCCTAAATCGTCTAGACTCAAAGCCTGAGCTGCTGATCCGCAAGCTGCCCTTCCAGTGTCTGGTCAGAGAGGCCGCTCAGTACTTCAAGACTGATCTGTGCTTCCACAGCTCTGCTGTCATGGCCTTTAGGAGGCAACCGAGTTAGTCTGTTCAAGTCCACAGATCTGTCCACCATCCATGTCTAGAGAGTCACCTTTATGCTGGGCTTCCGGCTGCCTTTTCGCATCTGTGGGGAGCGGGCTTAAATTCCCATTTTTTTCTGTGGAACACCTTTTCAAAAAGTAGTGGACATTTAAACTTTAACCTATTTGATCTTCCGTGTTTTATACCTTTGGGATTGTGTGATTTATCTTTGATTATTATTGTGTGGTCTACTTATTACTTTTTGTATTGATGTGAAGCACCTTGAGCTGCATACTTTGCATAAAAAGTGCTGTATAAATGAAGTGTCATTAGTCTTATTTACTTAGGTTAATCTCACTCTCCCTCTCTCCTTCAATTTAATATCTTCCAGTAATTGTGCGAATGGGAAGTGGCAGTGCTCAGAAGACATTTGCCCTAAAACATGCTCCATTGAGTCTCAGTTTGTGACGTCTTTTGATGGTAAACACTTCAGGCTTCCAGGCAAATGCACATACGTGGCAGCTCAGGTAAGTGGGACACTTAAACCATTATTTTGTAGAAACAGCTGGAGCTCTGAACTTAGAAGTGGTTTGTTAAAGGTGCAATCCACAAGTCTGACCTGAATTGACAGCTATCATAAAGGCACCATGGACTTTAGAATGAAAATGTATCTAACCAATGTTAGATAACCAAGGCAACCTCAATATAAGCCATCACCAAATATTTAAATGTTGGTTTCTTGATCAAGTATATGTAACACAGAGCTCTAAGAGCGACGTGTTATACCTCTCCTTATTATAACACTAATTTAGTCTCATTTGTGGTTTGCAGGGTTTGAACTGGACACTGACAGTTCACTTTTCTGAGAGAGCCATCAAACTACAGACAATTGAGTTTAATATATACCACGTAAGTTGAGGATGACTTTCTGACATTGTCATAATTTCAAACCTTTGTAGAGTCTAAATTCCCCTTCCTTTGTGTTGTTCAGGAGAGCTTTACCTTCTTCGATTCAAGGGTGATGTTTCAGAATGAAGAAATCAGAGATTTTTATCAAACTGGTGGGAGAAAGGATCTTCACGTCTGTCTATCTAATGTAATACAATGTATTTTAACATGAGTGGTATGATCTGATCTGTAATGTCATCCAAATGTCTGGTTGTTTTTCAGCGTTAGCCATCGTATTCTGGCAGTCCTCCATGTATGTCCAGGTCCAAGTCCTCTCAGGCCTCAGTATTCAAGTGCAAATGTCCCCAGAAATTCAAGTCTACGTGTCCTTGGCCGAACAGCATAGTGGAACAACTGAAGGTAAATAATTATCTTTAATTTCCGTATCAGGTAATAATTGGTTTGGTATCAGTTACCGTCATGGTTTATCAATACTAATATGTAGCAAAAGACTTGGGAAAGTAACTGAGTATCTTGAATGATTTCTAGTTTAGTAATATCATAAACCTTCCTAATCACACTGCCTCTGCTGGGCTTCGTGTCTGTGGCAGGTCTTTGTGGGAACTTTAATGGAGACTCCAGTGATGATTTTACCACCAGTAGTGGAATTGTGGAGAACTCGGCTGAACCTTTTGCCCTCTCCTGGGCCGTGGAGAGCTGTGAGCCTGACATCCCTGACATCTGCACAAACGTGGACAACGGTGCTTATTCTATTCTACTCTACCATACTCTAATCTACACTTATAATGCAGAGTAGTGTAGTATTGGTAAGTATACTGTAGTATAGATTAGCATAGTATAGTAAAGTATAGATTAGTATAGTATAGTGTAGTGTAGCATAATATGGTGTAGTATAGTAAAGCATTTCCATAGCAGGATTTAACCTTGGTCTTGTAGGTGAAACCTGGGTTGTTACAATAGTTTAATTAAATCAGTCTCATAAAATGTATTAATCATTAATTTTAGTATTTAATATTTAATAATTAAGTTACTATAATAATGAAAACTCTAGCTGTACCACTACCCTACAGTCTTAGTATAGTATTACAATACTAACATATTACAATTTTAATACAAGTCTAGTTATCCATGAAGTGTTATAGACAAGTGAAGGCAATCAAGAGTATTTGGTTGGCGTAAAATGGCCTTCAGTGGAATATTGGAACAATAACAGGCAAGACAATTGTTTAAGTCTAAAATAAACAATTTAATAAAAAGTAACAAACAGTAATACATGGCTTATAATAAAGCAGGTATAATCCCCTAAACATTGGAGTGAAACAATTGAACAAGGCACAAAGTGGAATTGGGGAATGAGGTAGTCTGTCTCAGGGATGCAGAGGAGGAGGCACTAGCTTCCCGTCTCTGTCTGTGTGTGTGTGTGTGTGTGTGAGAGAGAGAGAGCGGTTGCGTGCGAGCCTTACTTGGATCGCTCTTGCATGGCGACCAAGATGTTTTCTGTCGGTCTTCCGTTGTGGAATCTGCCGGGGGCCTTCTTCTTCAAACTCGTCAGTTGAAGACTCGGGACGGCCTGGAGGTCGTCTATTGAGCCTCGAAGGGAATGAAATATCCTTTGTCGACGTTGAATTGACGAGGGAACCGGTCGCCTCGCTCTTATTCAATAAACTGCTGGGCTGCAGTATATAGTACTATCGATATAAACTCAGGTTGCAACTAAACGATTTCAAATAGTTTGGAACTGTGATCAGAAGTTCTATAGGCTATGAGTCGTCGTGTCGTCCTTGGTCCTGGTGAAGAATTCTTTTGGAGAGTCGGGTATCTCTATTTGTAAATGGAATTCACTGATACAAAAACCACCGCGAGAGAGAATGAAATTCGGGTTTGCTGCTGTCTTATAGGGAAAAACGCATCATTCTTTTTATCACCTTGCCGTGTCCAATACTGAGTCAATAAAATGTAGATAAGGGAATTTAAGTGATAAGGGAACTCTGAGTAATGTAGTCTATGGTGTGACCACCTACAGTCTTATCTGTTTAATTGATCATGTTGGAGTCAGGATGGTTCATAGAAGCATTAGCTGTATAAGTTCACCTGCTACTTCTCTGCTTGTCCCCTTATGTCTCCATGTGTGCTTTACTGTAGAAATATTTGCTGATGAGCACTGCAACCAGCTGAGGGATCCTAATGGGATATTTGGCTCCTGCCACAGTTTGGTACCCTATGACCAATATTATCAGGTGAGTCTGAAGAAAAGGTACAGTTTTGCAGACAGACAACTGCTGAAGATTTTAGTAATGTAATTTGAATCTATGTAAAAAATATGTCATGAACAAATACAGAAGTTTTTAATAACATTACTGACTTACTGACTGAATGTATGTCAAGAAAGTGTAATTCTATATTGTGCTGTTTTGATGTCAGGCCTGCATCAGCAAAACATGCCAGTGCCACTCGGAGCTCCAGTCGTGTCTCTGTGTTGCCCTTGGCAACTACGCCAAAGCCTGTGCTTCCGTAGGGGCCTCTGTGGGAGACTGGAGAACAGTAACCAACTGCAGTGAGTCTTTCTGGGACACACACACATCAGTAACACTCAGTGCAGGGCCATGTTCAACTCAGATAAGGCCATAATATATCATGATCTCCATAGATCTGTTAGCACTAGTTACATTATTATATTTTTATAGTGTTTGTATTACTATAATATCTTCTACAGATCTGTGAATGTCTTGATATTAGAGGCACAGTGTTGGCCACATTCTTCCTCAAGCATGGGTAATCCCTCGTTAATGTATTAAACCAGGAATCACAAGGAAGAAAGAAGGTTAAAACAAGGAAGTGCTTTTGTAAAATGTCGGTAAATGTGAGGGAATCCAATTAGAGACCTCCCTTTATGCCTTAAAGCGCTTTGAGATTCAGCAGAGGAATTAGTGGTGCTCTGTTTCCTTGATAGATTGAATGTTAAAGCTATTCAGAGATAATGTGGAACAACAAGGATTTTCAGTCACCTGATGCGTGGCGTTGCACCTGGCCGCACAAAAGAAACATATAGTTTTTAAACTGTGAGTTCAGGAAATCCTTCAACTTCCTTGATTGCATGACACGCACAAACATTCAGAGAGAGAGAGAGAGAGAGAGAGAGAGAGAGAGAGAGAGAGAGAGAGAGAGAGAGAGAGAGAGAGAGAGAGAGAGAGAGAGAGAGACATGTACACACACACACACAGGTACAGTAATACAGGGTTTGGAAGCATGCTTTGGACCCCTGTGAGAAGAGAGTCCTGATTACAGCATGGACTGTTGACTGATGACTTTGTTGAGTCTCATTGGTTTGAAACTGATAGTACACTCCACAACACTTTAACACAGCAGTAATGATATGTGTCTGTGTGTGTGTGTGTGTGTGTGTGTGTGTGT